>NC_084623.1:18220745-18260745 GCF_033978795.1 Nerophis ophidion
ATTGGTTGGGATATGACCAAAATTCAATGGTCGAATCAACGTCAGAACCCAACATTAATTAAATGTCGTCAAAAAGCATGTTGTTTCAACGTTGTATTTGTGTTGTAGAATATTGGTTGTGATATGACTAAAATTCAATGGTCGAGTCAACGTCAGAAACCAACATTGATTAAATGTCGTCAAAAACATGTTGTTTCAACGTTGTTTTGTGTTGTAGACTATTGGTTGGGATATGACCAAAATTCAATGGTCGAATCAACGTCAGAACCCAACATTGAGTAAATGTCGTCAAAAAGCATGTTGTTTCAACGTTGTATTTGTGTTGTAGAATATTGGTTGTGATATGACTAAAATTCAATGGTCGAATCAACGTCAGAACCCAACATTGATTAAATGTCATCAAAAAAGCATGTTGTTACGACGTTGTATTTTTGTTGTAGAATATTGGTTGGGATATGACCAAAATTCAATGGTCAAATCAACGTCAGAACCCAACATTGATTAAATATCATCAAAAAAGCATGTTGTTACGACGTTGTATTTTTGTTGTAGAATATTGGTTGGGATATGACCAAAATTCAATGGTCAAATCAACGTCAGAACCCAACATTGATTAAATGTCATCAAAAAAGCATGTTGTTACGACGTTGTATTTTTGTTGTAGAATATTGGTTGGGATATGACCAGAATTCAATGGTCGAATCAACGTCAGAAACCAACATTGATTCAATTTCGTCAAAAAGTATGTTGTTTCAGCGTTGTATTGTGTTGTAGACTATTGGTTGGGATATGACAAAAATTCAAAGGTCAAATCAACGTCAGAACCCAACATTGTTTAAATGTTGTCAAAAAGCATGTTGTTTCAACGTTGTATTCGTGTTGTGGAATATTTTTTGGAATATGACAAAAATTCAAACGTCAAATCAACGTCAGAACCCAACATTGACTAAATGTCGTCAAATAGCATGTTGTTTCAACGATGTATTGTATATGTGTTGTAAAAAATTGGTTGTAAAATGACAAGAATTTAATGGTCAAATCAATGTCAGAAACCAACATTGATTAAATTTCGTCAAAAAGTATGTTGTTTCACCGTTGTATTGTCTTGTAGACTATTGGTTGGATATGACAAAAATTCAATGGTTGAATCAACGTCAGAACCCAACATTGATTAAATGTCGTCAGAAAGCATGTTGTTTAAACGTTGTATTTGTGTTGTAGAATATTTTATGGAATACGACAAAAATTCAAACGTCAAAACAATGTCAGAACCCAACATTGACTAAATGTCGTCAAAAAGCATGTTGTTTCAACGATGTACTGTATTTGTGTTGTAAAAATTGGTTGGGATATAACCAAAATTCAATGGTCGAATCAACGTCAGAAACCAACATTGATTAAATGTCGTCAAAAAGTATGTTGTTTCAACGTTGTATTGTGTTGTAGACTATTGGTTGGGATATAACCAAAATTCAATGGTCGAATCAACGTCAGAAACCAACATTGATTAAATGTCATCAAAAAAGCATGTTGTTACGACGTTGTATTTTTGTTGTAGAATATTGGTCGGGATATGACCAAAATTCAAAGGTCAAATCAACATCAGAAACCAACATTGATTAAATATCGTCAAAAAGCATGTTGTTTCAACGTTGTATTTGTGTTGTAGAATATTGGTTGGGATATGACCAAAATTCTATGGTCGAATCAACGTCAGAAACCAACATTGATTAAATTTCGTCAAAAAGTATGTTGTTTCAACGTTGTATTGTGTTGTAGACTATTGGTTGGGATATGACAAAAATTCAAAGGTCAAATTAACGTCAGAACCCAACATTGTTTAAATGTTGTCAAAAAGCATGTTGTTTCAACGTTGTATTCGTGTTGTAGAATATTTTTTGGAATATGACAAAAATTCAAACGTCAAATCAACATCAGAACCCAACATTGACTAAATGTCGTCAAATAGCATGTTGTTTCAACGATGTATTGTATTTGTGTTGTAAAAAATTGGTTGTAAAATGACAACAATTTAATGGTCAAATCAATGTCAGAAACCAACATTGATTAAATGTCGTCAAAAAGTATGTTGTTTCACCGTTGTATTGTCTTGTAGACTATTGGTTGGATATGACAAATATTCAATGGTTGAATCAACGTCAGAACCCAACATTGATTAAATGTCGTCAGAAAGCATGTTTAAACGTTGTATTTGTGTTGTAGAATATTTTATGGAATACGACACAAATTCAAACGTCAAAACAATGTCAGAACCCAACATTGACTAAATGTCGTCAAAAAGCATGTTGTTTCAATGATGTACTGTATTTGTGTTGTAAAAAATTGGTTGGGATATAACCAAAATTCAATGGTCGCATCAACGTCAGAAACCAACATTGATTAAATGTCGTCACAAAGTATGTTGTTTCAACGTTGTATTTGTGTTGTAGACTATTGGTTGGGATATAACCAAAATTCAATGGTCGAATCAACGTCAGAACCCATCCATCCATCCATTTTCTACCGCTTATGTTCTTTCAACGTTGTGTTCGTGTTGTAGAATATCGGTTGGGATATATCCAAAATTCAATGGTCGAATAAACGTCAGGACCCAAAATTGATTAAATGTCATCAAATAGCATGTTGTTTCAACGTTGTATTTTTGTTGTAGAATATCGGTTGGGATGTAACCAAAATTCAATGGTTGAATCAACGTCAGAACCCAACATTGATTAAATTTCATCAAAATCATGTTGTTTTGACATTGTAGTTGTGTTGGGATATGACAAAAATTCAAAGGTCAAATCAACATCAGGACCCAAAATTGATTAAATGTCTTCAAAAAGCATGTTGTTTCAACGTTGTATTTTGTTGTAGAATATTGGTTGGGATATGACCAAAATTCAATGGTCGGATCTAAATGTCATCGAAAAGCATGTTCTTTCAACGTTGTATTTGTTTTGTAGAATATCGGTTGGGATATGACCAAAATTCAATGGTCAAATCGACGTCAGAACCCAACGTTGATTAAATGTTGTCAAAAAGCATGTTGTTTCAACGTTATGTTTGAGTTACTTAACATCAGAACCTAATTCAACAAGTTCCCAACGTTGTTTTAAGGTCTTGTGCCTGCTGGGATGGTAATCACTTGCTGTTTTACTGGACATTTTATGACGCTGGAATAATTTAAGTCTTACTTGGAGTCATTCTGTTTATCTTTTGTGTGCAAGGAGGTCATTGTCATTAAGTTTCATGAGAGGATCAATTTCATTATTACATAATGATGCAATTTACTATATTTTCCTTTTTCATTATGTAACGCAGCATTTTGTAATAAAATTATAGATCACAATGAAGTGAATTAATTAATGCATGTTGTTTTCTACATATGGTGAATGTTCATATTCATCTTGGAGAAAGCAAACCAAGTTTAAGTAAACAGTGGTATTTCAGTTCAAGCACATACTAAATAAGGCCTCTTAGTTTGATATTTGCAGGTGGATAGGATCACTTCTCGAAGGAAAGGGGCCCTAAATTGGGACTTCGGAATGCAAAAGTGATAACCATATCCTTGAGAGGAGACTACCTGTCTAGCTCAACGCCAACATTTAAGTTATGACTTAAAGGCCTACTGAAATGAGATTGTCTTATTTAAACAGGGATAGCAGGTCCATTCTATGTGTCATACCTGATCATTTGCAATATTGGCATATTTTTGCTGAAAGGATTTAGTAGAGAACATCGGCGATAAAGTTTGCAACTTTTGGTCGCTAATAAAAAAGCCTTGCCTTTACCGGAGGTAGCAGACGATGTGCGCGTGAACGTCACGGGTTGTGGAGCTCCTCATACCTGAACATAGTTTACAATCATGCCCACCAGCAGCAAGAGCAATTCGGACCGAGAAAGCGACAATTTCCCCATTAATTTGAGCGAGGATGAAAGATTCATGGATGAGAAGAACTGATAGTGAAAGACTAGAAAAAAATAAAATACAAACCAGAGCGATTCAGATGTTATTAGACAAATTTACTAGGATCATTCTGTAAAATCCCTTATCTGCTTATTGTGTTACTAGTGTTTTAGTGAGATTATATGGTCGTAACTGAAAGTCGGAGGGGTGTGGCCACAGTTGTGGTGACCGCCAGTGTCTCTGAGGGGTAGCCACTTTTCTCGAAGGGGCGAAGCGAAGGCAGCCGTTGGGGCCGGGCTGAGATTTTTTTCCCCCCTCCTCCACGGTGGAAGCATCCGACGTTCGGCGGCGGCCGGTCGGAGGAGGCAAGATAGTTCGCAGCTGCCTCTTCGACAGCTGCACGAGGAACAACGCAAGCTCTCCGCTCATGTCTACGGTAATAGCCGATTTATTACCACCATTTTCTCACCAAAACCTGCCGGTTGACATATGGTAAGGAACCATGTTCGCTTGACCGCTCTGTTCCATAGTAAAGCGTCACGTCATCTTTCAGGAATGTAAACAAGGAAACACCGGCTGTGTTTGTGTTGCTAAAAGCAGCCGCAATACACTGTTTCCCACCTACATCTTTCTTCTTTGACGTCTCCATTATTAATTGAACAAATTGCAAAAGATTCAGCAACATAGATGTCCAGAATATTGTGTAGTTATGTGATTAAAGCAGCTGACTTATAGCTGGGATCGGGGCTGGAACAACATGTTCGCTACAATCCGTGACATCACGTGCACGCGTCATCATACCGCGACGATTTCAACAGGATACTTCGCGCGAAATTCAAAATTGCAATTTAGTAAACTAAAAAGGCCGTATTGGCATGTGTTGCAATGTTAATATTTCATCATTGATACATAAACTATCAGACTGCGTGGTCGGTAGTAGTGGGTTTCAGTAGGCCTTTAAGGCAGATGTTTTCCAGACACTTTGATTGATTGATTGATCAATTGATTGATTGATCGATTGATTGATTGAAACTTTTATTAGTAGATTGCACAGTACAGTACATATTCCGTACTATATACCTCTAAATGGTAACACCCCAATAAGTTTTTCAACTTGTTTAAGTTGGGGTCCAGACCCAGCACACACACACATGTGGTAGAAATATAAGAATGTTGGGTTGGCTTCTCCAAGTTAGGAGTCCTCCATTTTTTTACTTAGATTCCTCTGCAGACCTGTTTAAATGAGGCTCGCTTGTAATAAATCAACTTTTTGTTCACCCACGTCTCTTTGGATCCATTTATGCAGCCGTGTTGACCTTCTACCCGGGAGGGAGCGACAAGACCAGAAATACACTTCAACATTTTGTGTAATTGTTTTCTATTGCAAAAGTTATTACAAAATGCAGGTATCGGATTTTTTCGGAATAAAATGTAAAAACTTGGAGCTTTGTTTCATGCATTTGAAACTGATGCCTTAATTAGACAAAACTATTACAACAACACACCACTTAATCTTCATTTGGATCAATTTTAAGAATCTAGTAAAGTATTTTATTGGTGAAACATAAATCAAATTAACTTTATTGATTACAATATATGATGCGATCTGGAGACCAAAGTTATACTGATTAAGCGTTAATGACATGAAAATGACTAATGCAGAGAGACCCCCTGCCATATGGATTTCATTATGATATTGCAATACTATAATAAAACCCACTAATATAAATGTGAAACATGAAAAAAACAATATTTCTTCCATCAATGACCATGTTGATGTTTTTAAAAAAATCTGTGATATAAATCTAAGTAGGTGATGCATTGCGTTACTGTTATTGTTCTAATTAAGGCATCAGTGCAATGGTTTATTACATAATGCACCAAATTGTTATATATATATATATATATATATATATATATATATATACATATATATATATATACATATATATATATATATATATATATATATATATATATATATATACATATATATATATATACATATATATATATATATATATATATATATATATATATATATATATATATATATATATATATATATATATATATATATATATATATATATATATATATATATATATATTAGGGCTTCGAATCTTTGGGTGTCCCACGATTTGATTCTTTTTGATTCGACGCATTTCTCGATTCAAAAACGATATTTTTCCAATACAAAATGATTCTGTATTCTTTCAATACATAGGATTTCAGCAGGATCTACCCCAGTCTGCTGACATGCAAGCAGAGTAGTAGATTTAAAAAAAAAAAAGCTTTTATAATTATAAAGGACAATGTTTTATCAACTGATCGCAATAATGTAAATTACTTTGAACTATTAAACGAACCAAAAATATGACTTATTTTATCTTTGTGAAAAAATTAGTCACAGTGTGTTGTCAAGCTTATGAGATGCGATGCAAGTGTAAGCCACTGTGACACTTGTGTTCTTTTTTTTAATTTTTATAAATGTCTAATGATAATATCAATGAGGGATTTTTAATCACTGCTATGCTGAAATTATAACTAATATCGATAGTATTGTTGATAATATTCATTTTTGTTTGACTACGGCATAGCTCGGTTGGTAGAGTGGCCGTGCCAGCAACTTGAGGGTTGCAGGTTCGATTCCCGCTTCAGCCATCCTAGTCACTGCCGTTGTGTCCTTGGGCAAGACACTTTACCCACCTGCTCCCAGTGCCACCCACACTGGTTTAAATGTAACTTAGATATTGGGTTTCACTATGTAAAGCGCTTTGAGTCACTGGAGAAAAGTGCTATATAAATATAATTCACTTCACTTGTTCTGTGTCGTGTTGGTGTCTCCTCTCAATTGCTCTGTTTTTTGCAGTTCTGAGTGTTGCTGGGTCAGGTTTGGTTTTGGAATTGGATTGCATTGTTATGGTATTGCTGTGTATTGGTTTGTTGGATTGATTAAAAAAATAAATAAATAAATAAATATGTATATCTTTTTTTTTAAAACAATTTAAAAAAAATGAGAATCGATTCTTAATCGCACAACGTGAGAATCGCGATTCATATTCGAATGGATTTTTTCCCACACCCCTAATACATACGCAAAGTATATAAGAAAAAGTATCTACCCTGAAGCATGAGGGGTTGAGGCTGCTGTACTGGCTCCCCATCAGCAATAAACTATGAATTCTGCTTTGTGTCAAAGGGTTCCTAAATAAAACGTGAGCTCATGGTGCAATCTTGCAGTAAGTCAATGCCCTAACACATTGAAATAAATCGGCCACGGAATGGCTTAAAAGAAAGAAATTGAGTAGTGGAGTGGACAAGTCTACTCAGTGGCCTAGTGGTTAGAGTGTCCGCCCTGAGATCGGTAGGTTGTGAGTTCAAATTCAGTCATACCAAAGATTATAAAAATGGGACCCATTGCCTCCCTCCTTGGAACTCAGCATCAAGGGTTGGAATTGGGGGTTAAATCACCATCAATGATTCCCGGGCGCGGCACCGCTGCTGCCCACTGCTCCCCTCACTTCCCAGGGGTTGATCAAGGGGATGGTTCGAATGCAGAGGACACATTTCACCACACCTAGTGTGTGTGTGAGACAATCATTGGTACTTTAACTTTAACTTTAAGTCAAAGCCCAGATCTTAATCCTAGCTTGATGTTGTGGGGTGATTTGAAAATTGCTGTGCATGCAAGAAAGACAACACTGAGAGAATTGTGCTTTAAGGCAGGGGTGTCAAACTCAAATACAGAGTGGGCCAAAATTTAAAACTGAACAAAGCCTCGGGCCAAGGTTGAACAAATTAACCTTTTAATAGGGACCCAAACAAGTTTTGCATTGAATATTGAACAAGCAAGGCTTGTATAACTTTATAGTGACATGCAAAATAGAGTTTCAAATTATAATAATAAAAAAATATCAATGGCATATCAAATAAAATGTAAATAAAAATTGGGGTGGGGGGTCGGAGTTTGGTGGTAGCGGGGGTGTATATTGTAGCGTCCTGGAAGAGTTAGTGCTGCAAGGGGTTCTGGGTATTTATTCTGTTGTGTTTATGTTCTGTTACGGTGCGGATGTTCTCCCAAAATGTGTTTGTCATTCTTGGTTGGTGTAGGTTCACAGTGTGGCGCATATTTGTAAGGGTATTAAAGTTGTTTATACGGCCACCCTCAGTGTGACCTGTATGGCTGTTGACCAAGTATGATTTGCATTCACTTGTGTGTGTTAAAGCCGCATGTATTATGTGACTGTGCTGGCATGTTGTTTGAATGGCGGAAAACCGGACATGACGGCAGGCTGTAGTGGACGCTAAAGGCAGTGCCTTCAAGACACAACCCCAATATTGTTGTCCGGGTGAACTTTAATTCCTCCCAATGGATCTTTCCTAGTTACCGATCAACCTGACTAGGATTTAAACCTAGTCGTCTTTGATTGGGAGATACCTGTTTTGACCACTCAGCCATCCTTGGTCTTCTTAAAGGGAAATTTCGGGCCCCAATGAAATGTTTAATTGAGAACCTGTCTCAGTAAACTATGATATAAAAGCTTTCCTAGTTACCGATTGATCTGACTGGGATTTGAACCCAGTCCCTTTTGATTGGGAGCGAGCTGGTTACCCATTTTCGGGAGCGGCACTGAACTTCGTGAGTCTCCCGGGAAAACCGTGTGGGTTAGCAAGTACGAGTATCAGCGGTGAATGCGGTGTTACAGAGGCACCTCCACTGAATAATACCTCAAGGGCCAAATGAAATTACACTGCGGGCCAGATTTGGCCTGCGAGCCACAGTTTGACACCCATGCTTGAAGGAAATGTGCTGTCATCGACAGAAACATGGTAGATTGTTACAGAAAACCTCTCATTGAGATACAATGTAATCAAAAGAGGAAATACAGGCATTAAAGCATGCGTGTATCTATGGATAACAGTTTTTTAAAAGATGACCACTAAATATTTAACAGGGATCCACATAATCCACATTTTCCACAGGCCTATAACTGCATAACACAACGACAACAAACAATCCTGCGTGTCAAAAGCTGTTAAATAAAATATGAATTTGATTTGTAAGGCTTCAAGTTTGACTCTAAGTCAAATCAAATGGAAGCCATGGTTTTTCTTTAAATGTTTTTATTTTAGAAGAAACATAACTCTGGCGCTTGTTGGACAAACTGTCAAGCAAATGCAAAGTGTGTTGAATGGAGACATTGTTATTCTGATTAAAAAATGTTTTCATGAGATTGCAGCATACAATTAATTATGTTATATTTATCAGGATTCTGCCTGGACTGTTGCTAAAAATAAATACCAACGATTATAATGGAAAATGTTGTCGCCCACGTTGAAGAAAGATATTGCATTGAACTTCACTGTCATGATATCTCATGACAGCAATAGTTTTAGGTATTTGTTTTTTTTTCTTTCCTGTGCGGTGCTTTTGTTTTTGTTTTCAATTCATTTTTCCACGACCTCTTCTGTCCGAACACTGGTTCTCTCACCTGTTCCTGGTCTTCAATCAGGATGTTTTTTTGTTTTTTTATGCTTGGCTCGGATCATTGTGCTTCGTACATAGCTTTCCTAATGCTTCTTGTCACTGTTGCAGTATTTTTTGTTATTAATTAGGTTTTATCTGCAAATTGCCTTCTGTATATATATATATATATATATATATATATATATATATATATATGTATATATATACATACATACATACATACATATACATACATACATACATACATACATACATACATACATACATATATATATATATATATATATATATATATATTGATTTTTTTTTTCAGATTTCCAGACTATAGGGCGCAACGGATTAAAAGGCTCACTGCCAATGAGCGGGTCTAGTCAGGTCTATTTTCATACAAATATTATTATTATTTTTTGTCAATTTTTTGTCCATTTTTTTTTTTTTTTTTTTTTTTTGTGGTCTAGTAACATTTGATCGTGGTTCTTTGGTCAAAATGTTGCATGGATTATGTTTTACAGACCATCTTCAAGCTGCTTTCTGACGGTTGCTTCAGGATGCGCCGTTTTGTGGGCGGTCTTATTTATGTGGCTCACCTTCGGCAGCGTTTTCTCCCCATCATCTTTGTTGTAGCGGTGTAGCGTGCAAGGACGGGAGTGATAGAAGTGTCAAAAAGATGGAACTAACTGTTTTATTGACATTCAGACTTTACTTAAATCATCAATGGAGTAGCATTTTCTCATCCGTAGCTCAATAGTGCAACAACAACACCGGAAATGTGTCCCGTGAAAAAACGTCCGACCGGAACTTTCTAATAACTAAAGTTCGTTGGGTGAATAATGTAAACTCACTACACCGGTAAGTTTTAGCGCTTTCATAGCGTGTCTAGTGAGAGATATAAGTTACAACTTTACACTACTTTATATTAGAAATGGCAACAGCGGAGAATGAATGTCACATCGCAAGAAGATAGACAAAAGGAGGAGCTTATCGAAGGCAGACTCGCGCACATGTTTAAGACTTATGCAGATCCCAAATACAGATCAGCAGGTAACAGATGGTAAGACAAGTTGCTTTTGCGTAATATTGCGAAACAAAACGCCAGATATGTTATACCTTTTACACACATCAAAATAATACTTGTATGTTGATGCACAGTACCATCCATCAAGTGTTGCGGCTTCATAGATTACCAGAGTCTTACTAAAACATTTTGATAGATTTTTGAGCGTCGTGTGTACTATTCTATATTTTCAATGGAACATACAACAGTTTGGTTTTGTTTGCTTGTTATATTGCAGTCTAAATGTATCTCTTATGTGTGACCGCCATCATACTGCAGTCTATACATATCTCGTTTGTGTGACTGCAATCCCCCGGTCACACTTATCCTTTTTACAATGTACCAAATGAAATAGCTTTGAAGTCGGTAAGCACAACCAACATGATTCCGTACATTAGGTGCACTGGGTTATAAGGCGCATTGTCAGGTTTTGACAAAATGAAAGGATTTTAAGTGTGCCTTATAGTCGGAAAAAAATTGGTATCTATATATATATATATATATATATATATATATATATATATATATATATATATATATATATATATATATACACAAATACAATTTTAACTCAACGTGGCCCCCGAGTCCAAATGTTTTATTCAAGATGTTGATTAATTATATTGGTTAAGGCTTGTCAACCTCATCTCGACATGTAATGTGAGACCAACAATGAATGGAAGCCAAGACAATATGGGGAATAGGGGCCTAAACTAGCCCTGCGATGAAGTGGCGACATGTCCAGGGTGTACACCGCCTTCCGCACGAATGCAGCTGAGATAGGCTCCAGCGACCCCTCGCGATCCCCAAACAGGGACAAGCGGTAGAAAATTGATGGATGGAGAGGCCTAAACTAAGGTTGAAAAGAATTATCAGGCCCCTCGAAATACTATTGAGTAGGGGTGTGAATCTTTTGGCACCTAAGAATTTGAACTGATTCCGAATCCTTGTGTGACGATTCGATTCTTAGTCAATTCTTGATTTAACACAAGTTTCCATTCAAAGTGATTCCCGTAGTATATTATTTGGAATAATAATTACAATGAAACCTTTTCAAAACAGGTTGCATTGAGTTGGCATATATATATATATATATATATATATATATATATATATATATATATATATAATTTTATACAAAAAAGTATACATTTGTTTTTGTTTTTTATTAATAAAAAAGAACCACATCTCGGATGTAAATAACATGTTTTGATCACTGTTGGCTTTACATGACAGATGTGCTGGAATAATTAAATGGGCAATCTGAAATTATTTAACAATGACATTGACTATCTTTATTTGTTTTGAGTCCACCCAGCTCAGTTTATTGGTGAGCTATGTAATCAGGATTAGTAGTATAGGCTTTTGGGAGCACAGAGAAATAGAAAGTTTGTTTTTAATTGAGTGCATCAAACGGCGTTCCCGGCAAAAAGCAATGAACTAAAATACTTTGAAACATGACAGTCAAAGTCAGTCAGTCAAAAGTGGCAAAAAAAATAAAATAATTGAGCACTAAGTGACAGCCGCATCGCATCATTCGCCAGATACCGTGCAAAATTACACCCCGAGGCTGCATAGGGGATGGCATTAGAGCAATCTGAAGACACACTAGGGCCAAGTCGATGAGAAGACCTGCAGTATATTCTGAATCAGATCTGAATGAGCACCCATGCATGGAGAGAACATGCTAAATCCACACAGAAATGTTCCAACGAAGGGCATTACATCATTGCGTTAAATATGATGAATAATTCTAGTCCTTTGTAGTGCAGGCGGGCCAGGAGAGTACCCGCACTCTTTTACTACGAAGCCACGCTGTTTTAACACGCGGCTTGGCATTGTTTTGCTGAAATAAGTAGGGACATCCATGATAACGTTGCTTGGATGACAACATATGTGGCTCCAAAACCTGTATGTACCTTTCAGCATTGATGGTGCCTTTACAGATGTGTAAGTTACCCATGCCTTGGGCACTAATACACCACCATACCATCACAGATGCTGGCTTTTGAACTTTGCGCCTATTACAATCCACATGGTTATTTTCCTCTTTGTTCCGGAAGACACCGCGTCCACAGTTTCCAAATATAATTTGAAATGTGCACTCGTCAGACCACAGAACACTTTACCACTTTGCATCAGTCCATCTTAGATGAGCTCGGGCCCAAAGAAGCCGGCGGCATTCCTTGGTGTTGTTGAAAAATGGCTTTCTCTTTGCATAGTAAAATTTTAACTTGCACTTACAGATGTAGCGACCAACTGTAGTTACTGACAGTGGTTTTATGAAGTGTTCCTGAGCCCATGTGGTGATATCATTTACACACTGATGTCGGTTTTTGGTGCAGTACCGCCTGAGGGGTCAAAGGTCCGTAATAGCATTGATTACGTGCATTGATGTCTTCAGATTCTCTGAACCTTTTGATGATTTTATGGACCGTAGATGGTAAAATCCCTAAATTCCTTGCAATAGCTCGTTGAGAAATGTTATTCTAAAACTGTTCGACAATTTGCTTACAGATTGGTGACCCTCACCCCATCCTTGTTTGTGAATTACTTTGTATTTCATGGAAGCTGCTTTTATACCCAATCATGGCACGCATCTGTTCCCAATTAGCCCGCTCACCAGTGGGATGTTCCAAATAAGTGTTTGATGAGCATTCCTCAACTTTATCAGTATTTATTGCCACCTTTCCCAACTTCTTTGTCACGTGTTGCTGGCATCAAATTCTAAAGTTAATAATTATTTGCTAATTTTTTTTAAATCAGTTTTAACATCAAATATTTGTAGCATATTAAACTGAATATGGGTTGAAAATAATTTGCAAATCATTGTATTCCGTTTATATTTACATCTAACACAATTTCCCAACTCATATAAAAACGGGGTTTGTAAATAAAAGTTCATAATATGACTGCTTTAAATCCAATCTAACTGTGCACTTGCTATGATTCCCCGGTGATAAGTTGTTATACTTGTAATATTGCAAGCGGTAGAAGATGGATGGATACTGGACTTTGATGGACGATTCAACATATCAAGGGTTGATCTAATCCTAAATGAAACAAAGAATAATGAATGCTCACTCATACAAGACAAGCATTGTGTTTTGAGTCAATGAAGACTTTGGTATATGCCCATAGAATGCTTCACATTGACACAAGAACAGCAGAAAGGAGACACAAGTCTGATATGACAGCCTGCGTGCCACCTGACCTGCACTGTGTGCAGGCTGTGAACACCAGCGGGCAAAGACTTTTTCAACCAATGGAAAGTGGCCGTCTGAAGGTGATCGACTCTGCTGGCCCGAGGTCAGAGTGAGTCACTGAACCCAACACAGAAGAACTCCACAAAGTGCAGAGGCTCCGGCCTCGGGGAAGGTGACTCGAGTTCTCACTCTTCAAGCCTGAGATGTTTTGCCACCTGTCTTCTCTTCGTCACTGGCGCACAATCTGAGCAGCACAGATTGAAATGCCATTTGTCAGGGTTTTTTTTGTTTTGTTATATATATATGCCCAAAGCCTCCGTTGGAAGATGAACAAAAACCTTGCTATGTGGACATTTTAGATGAAATTATTGCATTCATTTCACTCAATTGTAACTTCGGTAAGCATAACCATTTTAATATATATATATATACATATATATATATATATATATATATATATATATATATATATATATATATATATATATATATATATATATATATATATATATATATATATATGTGTCTTGACTGGATTATCCAGAGAATACTGCTAAATACCGTGGTAGAGCGCAATATGTATCAGGAGATGATTGAGGGAACCCCTCATGAAACAGTTCTGTAGAGATGAAGTAGTCTTGTGATTTTTCCCACACATACACACACACATATATATATATATATATATATATATATATATATATATACATATATATATATATATATATGTGTGTGTACATGTTAGGTCAGAAATAAACACACAGGCTAGTTTACCCCTCCAAGCCTGTTTTAACTTGCATTTACAGATGTAGCGATAAACTGTAGTTACTGACAGTGTTTCCTGAAGGGTTCCTGAGCCGATGTGGTGATATCCTTTACTCAATGATGTCACTTTTCGATGCAGTACCGCCTTAGGGATCCAAGGTCACGGGCATGCTGCTCACATGCAGTGATTTCTCCAGATTCTCTGAATCTTTTGATGATATTACAGACTTTAGATGATGAAATCCCTTAATGCCTTGCAATAGCTTGTTGAGAAATGTTGTTCTTAATCTATTCGACATTTTGCTCAAAACAAATGTGTTCACAAAGGGGTGACCCTCGCCTCATCCTTTTTTGCGACTGACTGAGCATTTTGTAGAAGCTGCTTTCAAACCCAATCATGGCACCCACCTTTTCCCAATTAGCCTGTTCACCTATGGGGTGTTCCAAATAAGTGTTTGATGAGCATTTTTCAACTTTCTCAGTATTTTATGCCACTTGTGCCAGCTTTTTTGGAAACATGTTGCAGGCATCAAAATTAAATTAGCTAAGATATGCAAAAAGAATGTTTTCCAATTCAAACATTAAATGTTTTCCAATTCAAACGTTAAAGTTTATTCAATTGAATAGACTTTTTGAAACACGTCGCAGACATCGAATTTCAAATGGCGTAAGATTTGCAAAAAATTCAGTTTTTCAGTTTGAACTTTAAGTATCTTGTATCCATCCATTTTCTACCGCTTATTCCGTTTTGGGGTTGCGGGGGGCACTGGCGCCTATCTCAGCTACAATCGGGCGGAAGGCGGGGTACACCCTGGAAAAGTCGCCACCTCATCGCAGGGCCAAAACAGATAGACAGACAACATTCACACTCACATTCACACACTAGGGCCAATTTAGTGTTGCAAATCAACCTATCCCCAGGTGCATGTCTTTGGAGCTGGGAGGAAGCCGGAGTACCCAGAGGGAACCCACGCATTCACGGGGAGAACATGCAAACTCCACACAGGAAGATCCCGAGCCTGGATTTGAACCCAGGACTGCAGGAGCTTCGTATTGTGAGGCAGACGCACTAACCCCTCTGCCACCGTGAAGCCCCAAGTCAATATTTGCAAATCATTGTATTCTCTTTTTATTTACGATTTACACACCGTGCCAACATTACTGGTTTTGGAGTCTATACTCAATACACATGAAGTAGCCCTCTGTTTTCAAAAGGCTAGTGACCCCTGCTGTAAAATAATACAGCACTATAGAGTTTTTTCTTCCACACTTCTTTATTCATGTAAATGTACAATATCGCCCTATCTATCCCTGCTGTTTAGTGAGAAAAAAAATGTACAATTGTATCGCAGTGTGCTTTATGAGTGGCCACAAAATGTTTATAGGCATCAGACACACATTGTGACTACAGTTAAGGTGTCTCTGGCCCTCTGCAGCTACTCTGTTCAGATACATTTTGGTGAAAATGTTTGATGGTGTATATCGTAAATGAAAGCACAAGTGCCCTGTCCAGTTGTGCCTTTCTTGTTAATAGTATGTGTATTCAATCCCCAGGATTCTTATGAGTACTTGTCAAAGTAAGCTGTTGTGCTGCACTATTGATCTGTAAGATTCTGATCTCATGAGACTTTACCTACAAAGACAAATACAATTCCTACCCCAATTCCTACTCCAAACTTTAAGTATTTTCTGACCAAAAAACTCAGCAGTGATAATTGTATTTTTTATTTTTTTTTGTAGATGCTGATTGATTTGAGCAGCCAGGGTTGTGCCCTATGAAAGAAATGCTTTAGACCAGTGGTTCTCAACCTTTCTTCAGTGATGTACCCCCAATGAATATTATTTTAGTTCAAGTACCCCCTAATCAGAGCAAATCATTTTTGGTTAAAAAAAAAGATGAATAAGTAAAATACAGCACTATGTCATCAGTTCATTTATTAAATTGTATAACAGTGCAAAATATTGCTCATGTGTAGTGGTCTTTCTTGAACTATTTGGAAAAAAAGTTATAAAAATAACTAAAAACTTGTTGAAAAATAAACGAGTGATTCAATTATAAATAAAGATTTCTACACATAGAAGTAATCATCAACTTAAAAGTGCCCTCTTTGGGGATTGTAATAGAGATCCATCTGGATTCATGAACTTAATTCTAAACATTTCTTCACAAAAATAAATCTTTAACATCAATATTTATAGAACATGTCCACAAAGAATCTAGCTGTCAACACTGAATATTGCATTGTTGTATTTTTTTTTCACAGTTTATGAACTTACATTCATATTTTGTTGAAGAATTATTCAATAAATATACTTATAAAGGATTTTGGAATTGTTGCTATTTTTAGAGTATTTTCTAAAAAAATTCACGTACCCCTTGGCATACCTTCAAGTACCCCCAGGGGTACGCGTACCCCCATTTGAGAACCACTGCTTTAGACAACCGCATGTTCTTCCTTTTTTTTCATTGAAGCCTGAAATTTGTATCACTCTTTTTCAGATACTAACAAATTATTACCCTTTTAGGCTATTAATAAGGGGTCTCCAAGGCCATGTCTACACTAAGTCGTTTAACCCCTTAAACCAGGCCTGGGCAATTATTTTGACTGGGGGGGCAAGTTTAAAGAAAGAAATGTGCCTGAGGGCCGGTATATGTATTTTTAGGAACACTAATACAAAACTTCACAATAATGTCTGATTGAATGCTAAAAACATTTTGACAGACCTCTTTAAAAGACGGAATGGAATTTTACATTTCTACATATTAACGATGAAACACTGAATATTGACAACATATGAATGTATTGATTGACATATTTTACAATTAAGCAAACGCGACACATATGCGACAAACAGCGAAATATCAACGCAAAAGGTAAAAATACAATATACAATCTGACAGAACTTTGTTGTGAAAATATCTTTCCACGTCTGTCCCCGACACCCACATTTCAGGCTGACACTCTGTAGAAACGCTCCTCAACCCCACTGTTTGGTGCCTTGTCTGAGCTGCTGTGACTTAGATTACCATAGTAACTAATTAATTACTATAGTAACTAGTATATCAAGCAAAAGTGCAGATTGCAACCATTGAAATACTTTGTAGAGTTCAAGACTTACAGTCATTTGAAAACATCACTGCAGATCATAATGGCAGCTACACTTTCCATCTTAAAAATCTAAAAAAATCCAGGAATGTCCGACGAGCCATATTGAAATACTTAACGGGCTGCATGTGGGCCCCGGGCCTTAATTTGCCCAGGTCTGCCTTAAACGAATAATTATTATCTGTCGGTGGAGTTCCCAGCCTTACCAAAGTATTTTGTGCTCCAGACATCATTCTACACGAAAAACTTGGAAAAACATGGAGGACCTACAACTTTTTTGTGTGTGGCTGGGTTAAGGACATTGGTATCGAGATCCTCACGGATCAATCATCGTTTATGCTCGGGTAAGGTGTTACTCTCGGTGTCTCCTAGACACTCAGGCAAATATTGTTGTCTAAAAATGTCATCGATAACGTGACATCATCGCGCTCGGAATATACCACATTCCTACACGGCTGGGGGCAAAATGCAATTGGCGCACCTGGTTCTGATGACGCTCGACAGTATAAAGACCAACGCAGCCGATGATCCAGCGCCGGAACGTAGTTATCTGTCTGACAGTAAGCTATGCATCTCTGGCTCCTCTCCTGTGTCTGCTCTCCATGTTTCCTTGCCCATTGTGCTTACTTGTCGCTGTCATTTCCCTGTTCCCGCAGTATCCGCCGTCGTCTTGGAGTGAGCTGTGCGCCTCACTTCCCTGGATCACCCTCCTAAACCTGACTGCCTCCCTCGATCCACGACTTCCCTCGCTTTGGACCCGGACCTCAAGACACCTCTCTCCAGCCCACACGGACCTTCCGCTTGAATCACGGACCTCTTTCTGCCCAGCCCCTTTGGAATTGTTTGCCTCTCCAAACAACACACACTTACAACAAACTCCTGGTAATCCTATTTTGTTAATTCCTGCACATAATATTGCATGCAGACACACATGGTAGCATACACACTCCAGTCACTAGTCAAAGTTCAATAAACCCTGTTGAGCGATACTTCCTGTGCCGTGCCGTCTCCTTCCCCCTTGTCGTACATAACAATATATATATCCATCCATACATTTTCTACCGATTGTCCCTTTTTGGGGTCTCCGGGGGTGCTGGAGCCTATCTCAGCTACATTTGGGCGGAAGGCGATGTACACCCTGGACAAGTCGCCACAGATAGACGGACAACATTCACACTCACATTCACACACTAGGGCCAATTTAGTGTTGCCAATCAACCTATCCCCTTGTGCATGTTTTTTTTATGTGTTCAATCGACCTATACCCATTTGCATGTTTATATATATATATATATATATATATATATATATATATATATATATATATATATATATATATATATATATATATATATATATATATATATATATATATATATATATATTTTTTTTTTTTTTTTTGTTTGTTTGTTTTGTTTTGTTTTTTTTGTTTTGTTTGTTTTTCTAACCCAGTACGGCCCCCGAGTCAAAAAGTTTGGGGACCTCTTGTCTAAGGGGAAACCCTGCATGAATATATTGAATATGAAAAATTCCCCAAAAAATGCCATTAACTAAATTCACAAGTTCACCAAGGTTTTCTTTTGCATTTTATCAGTGAAAAACAAAACCTTCCAAAAATGAGTTTTAATATAACAACCATAGCTGTATCCACCAGTAAAATGGCAGCTTGTCCTGAATCAGACCCTAGTTTATGGAATATGTTGTTTTGAAATATCAGCGTAATAAAATGCTTTCTCAATAGAATAAAACGGTATAATCACTTTTCTCACCTTAGCCTCTGATTGCACAACATACATCAGACATGTTCCAAAATGTGCAATACAAGCACGCCTGAGATGAAAGTAAAGCCCTCCAGTCTTAACAAGGAAAACGTAGCTTCAAGGGCAAATTAGCTGGGAGCGTCCTCCAAGGGATGGATGGAATTGGAATGATAGAGGTCTAGAATTAATACATTCTGCATGTTTTTGCTTAATCCCTCGGTGTGTTTCCTGTGGGAAAACTATTGCAACTACAGTGACAATGTAAGGGTAATTGTTTTGTTGCTTAACGAGAAAGCAGCTCGAATGCTAAGGGGACTGAATTCAGTCATAATATACTTAGGCAGGCGGTTTTGCAAAATGAGGTATGGGATGGTGTAGCTTGTTTGTCAAATCCAAGGATGAAATGAAGTGTTGAGACAAAACCACGTGGCTTTGCGAGGCAATCATTCTCATCCTCGTGACGCACATTTGATGAATGGTTCTAATCAAGTGGCGGCTTTCTACTGAAACGACCCCTTGTAGACCGCACCGAATAACACTTTGACAACAAACAACACTAAATGGAATATTGATGCACTCAGCATTAATGATGTCTCCTGTTTCAGGGACAGCTTCTGGCTCAGCTTTTGTCACCCAAATGAACAAAGGTATGGACTAGGGCTGGGTGAGTTATAGACGAATAATCGAAACCGACATTTGGACCTTCAAACCGACAATCTGATATGCGAAAAGGGGGAGCGTCCACAAAAACTTTGATAACCAGTGTTCTAGCTGATGTGTTTTCAATTCCATTGTTTAAATGTCCATGTTCCTTTCAGTTCCTTGTTCCAAAATTATACAAATATTTAGAGAATAAACTGAGTTGAGAGTGGAATAATTCTGCATCGACTGAAATCGAAGCAGAAGGTTTAGAATTTTCTGTATGATGAAAGTTTTTTTTTAATTTTTGACAATTCACAGGTTTAAGACAATTCAGAGACCATAAGTACAAACCCTGTTTCCAATTGAGTTGGGAAATTGTGTTAGATGTAAATATAAATGGAATACAATGATTTGAAAATCATTTTCAACCCATATTCAGTTGAATATGCTACAAAGACAACATATTTGATGTTCTAACCAATAAACATTTTTTATTTTGCAAATAATCATTAACTTTAGAATTTGGTGCAAGCAACACGTGACAAAGAAGTCTACGGTCCATAATATAATCAAAAGGTTCAGAAAATCTGGAGAAATCACTCCACGTAAGCGATATTGCTGGAAACCAACATTTAATGACCGTGACCTTCGATCCCTCAGATGGCACTGTATCAAAAACCAACATCAATCTCTAAAGGATATCACCACAAGGGTTCAGGAACATTTCAGAAAACCACTGTCACTAAATACAGTTTCTCGCTACATCTGTAAGTGCAAGTTAAAGCTCCACTATGCAAAGCGAAAGCCATTCATCAACAACATCCAGAAACACCGCCGGCTTCTCTGGGCCCGAGATCGTCAAAGATGGACTGATGCAAAGTGGAAAAGTGTTCTGTGGTCTGACGAGTCCACATTTCAATTTGTGTTTGGAAATATTCGGCATCGTGTCATCCGGACCAAATGGGAAGCGAACCATCCAGACTGTTATCGACGTAAAGTTCAAAAGCCAGCATCTGTGAAGGTATGGGGGTGCATTAGTGCCGAAGGCATGGGTAACTTACACATCTGTGAAAGCACCATTAATGCTGAAAGGTACATACAGGTTTTGGAACAACATATGCTGCCATCTAAACGCCGTCTTTTTGCTGCTTATTTCAGCAAGACAATGCCAAGCCACATTCAGCATGTGTTACAACAGCGTGGCTTCGTAAAAAAAGAGTGCGGGTACTTTCCAGCCCCGCCTGCAGTCTAGACCTGTCTCCCATCGAAAACGTGTGGTGCATTATGAAGCGTAAAATACGACAGCGGAGACCCCGGACTGTTGAACGACTGAAGCTCTACCTAAAACAAGAATGGGAAAGAAGTAAAGTGAATTATATTTATATAGTGCTTTTTCTCTAGTGACTCAAAGCGCTTTACATAGTAAAATCCAATATCTCATTTTTACATTTAAACCAGTGTGGGTGGCACTAGAAGCAGGTAGGTAAAGTGTCTTGCCCAAAGACACAACGGCAGTGACTAGGATGGCGGAAGCGGGGATCGATTCCGCAACCCGCAAGTTGCTGGCACGGCTGCTCTACCAACCCTACACAAAAAGAATTCCACTTTCGAAGCTTCAACAATTAGTTTCCTCAGTTCCCAAACGTTTATTGAGTGTTGTTAAAAGAAAAGGTGATGTAACACAATGGTGAACATGCCCTTTCCCAACTACTTTGGCGCGTGTTGCAGCCATTAAATTCTAAGTTAATTATTATTTGCAAAAAAAAATAAAGTTTATGAATTTGAACATCAGATATCTTGTCTTTGTAGTGGATTCAATTGAATATGGGTTGAAAAGGATTTGCAAATCATTGTATTCTGTTTATATTTACATCTAACACAATTTCCCGACTCATATGGAAACGGGGTTTGTATTTTGTTTTTCTTTACTTTGTTAATTAAGATCATTTCTTATGGAAGAAATAAGTCACTTGTTTCGACAAATATCTGTGGTATCAGTGACAACTCAATAACCACCAATTTATCCCACCCAACAACCTTAAGTCCATGACTTTAAATACATCTCTGAAATGTGGATTAGTTGTACTGTAGAAATCTCCAAATACTAAAATACTTTAAAGGGGACCTATGAATTTTAATCTATAATTGAAGCACTTGGTTGTGGTGTAGATAATATGTATTGGATATGCTTTGGTGTGCATTATACATACAGTTTGCACCGCAGTCATATTGAAAAGCCACGTTTTGCATGTGTCTGCAAGATGTTCCATTCTGGAGGCTTGCTGAGATTGCAAATTAAACCACGCCTCACCCTCTCCAAAAGTATTATGTACACAACAGTGTACGTTTTCAAAAGATAAATTATTGTATATATTATATTTTAAAGATGAACATCACAGCTACTTTTTTATTTATTTTTTCAGACATGGTCAAAACAAACTTGCAATGATTTGGCGATTTGTCCAAGGTGTACCTCAAATTCCGCCCGAATACAACTGAGATAGGCTCCAGCAACCCCGCGACCCCGAATGGGACAAGCGGTAAAAAATGGATGGATGGGTCAAAACAAACTTTAACAGCAATCTTTTCAGTGCATGTTGCACAGAGGAGACAGTGAAACACTTTCGATAAGATTGTTGTTTTCAAATTCACCATAATCCCATTATTTTTGTTTGAATGACGCTGAAAACCCTTTTTGGTCCATGTATCGATTCATCTCTAGCAAGCTTTGTAATTTGGATTTTACTTGACACTGAAGGCCAAAGTAGACTAGAGCTGACATTTGATTTGTTTGGATTAGAAGTACAAAACCCAAAACCAGTGAAGTTGCCACATTGTGTAAATCAAAAATAAAATCAGAATACAATGATTTGCAAATCCTTTTCGACCTATAATCAATTGAATGGACTGCAAAGACACGATACTTAATGTTCGTAATGGAAAAATGTGTTATTTTTTGCAAATATTAGCTCATTTGGAATTTGATGCCGGCAACATGTTTCAAAAAAGCTGGCACAAGTGGCAAAAACACTGAGAAAGTTGAGGAATGCTCATCCTAAACAGGTGAACAGACTTATTGGGGAACAGGTGGGTGCCATGATTGGGTATGAAACCAGCTTCCATGAAATGCTCAGTCATTCACAAACAAAGATGGGTCGAGAGTCACCACTTTGTGAACAAATGTGTGAGCAAATTGCCCAACAGTTTAAGAACAACATTTCTCAGCGAGCTTTTGCAAGGAATTTAGGGATTTCACCATCTAAGGTCTGGAATATCATTAAAAGGTTCAGAGAATCTGGAGAAATCACTGCACGTATGATAAATAACACAATATATTACTGCGTATGTCAGCAGACAAATTAGGACTCTATGTTTGTTTACTTACTACTAAAACACAAGTTATCCAGTATGTTCACTATTTAATTTAAGGACAAACTTGCAATAATAAACATATGTTTATAGTACAGTAAAAAATTTTTTGTTTGAATAAAGCCAATAATTACATTTTTCTTGGTCCCCTTTATTTTGAAAAGTACCGGAAAGTACCAAAATACATTTTGGTACCGGTACCAAAATATTGGTGTCTTGACAACACTGTTGCAGACATACAGATGATACACTATATCACATTAGGGGACACATATCAATATTTACTTTATCCATTCATTTTCTACCGCTTATTCCCTTGTGGGGTTGCGGGGGGCGCTGGCGCCTATGTCAGCTACAATCGGGCGGAAGGCGGGGTACACCCTGGACAAGTCACCACCTCATCGCAGGGCCAACACAGATAGACAGACAACATTCACACTCACATTCACACACTAGGGCCAATTAAGTGTTGCCAATCAACCTATCCCCAGGTGCATGTCTTTGGAAGTGGGAGGAAGCCGGAGTACCCGGAGGGAACCCACGCATTCACGGGGAGAACATGCAAACTCCACACAGAAAGATCCCGAGCCTGGATTTGAACCCAGGACAGCAGGAACTTCGTATTGCTCTGTTATCATTATTACGATTTTTTATTTTTTTCCATTTTTAATCTGCTCGGTAAAGCTCGGTTGGTAGAGCGGCCCTGCCAGCAACTACAGGGTTGCAGGTTCGATCCCCGCTTCCGCCATTCTAGTCACTGCCGTTGTGTCCTTGGGCAAGACACTTTACCCACTGTTCCCAGTGCCACCCACACTGGTTTAAATGTAAAAATTAGATATTGGGTTTCACTATGTAAAGCGCTTTGAGTCACTAGAGAAAAAGCGCTATATATATATAATTCACTTCCCTTCATTTCACTTCACTCTAAACTGTAATTAGATGGCAACGGTGGAACTTTGCAAGGCTACACATAAGTTCACCACAAAATCATATTTTGGATCACTTTTATTAAATGATGAGTGTTGTGGCACTTTTTGGATTTTGGATGAATTACAGCTTGTTTTGAATTTGTTTGTACACAAAGCACACAAGAGGGACACATCTCACAGCATAAGAGTCTTACACTACTAAGACATTTAATTACATCAATCTACATCAGTAATGAAAAATAAATGACATCGTTTTGGGTTTTGATTTATCATTATATTGTGCTTTCTAAAGCACTTGCTTACTAGTGGCGGAGATTGTGCATAATTGCAGTGTGAGCAAGCTCATTCCGATCGAACCAACGGTCTACTTCAAACTTGTATAATTGTTATCGAACTCATTACGGCATCATACTGATTAATGTTTGGATTGGAGTGTGAAAAAAATAACTGTTCATCCAAGTAATGAGCTGCAAAATTAATATCACCTGAAGGTCGGTCCAACATAACAGACAAATAACATTCGTAAAAACCACAGTGGTGTTTTCTACTGCTATAAGAGATCAATTTACTTTGTTACGTGTTTGTTCAAACTGTTTCTGAGTACAGTAACACAAGCATGGGCCTTTTTTTTATATATATAAATATATATAAATGCATGTCCTAGAGTAAAACGGTGTTTACAAGGTAATCGATCTAAAGCTCTGTTTCCATAATGGCAAAAGTGCCGATGTTTGTAGTAAACAAACTAAAAAAAAAAAATAATAGCATATGATAGACTTATTTATACCACAATGGGAAAATTACGTTGTTGCTGGGCAGGTTTTTACATACAGGATCATAAGTAAAACATAATGAAAAACAAAGAAATTGTAATAAATACTACATATTGCGCACTGTATAAGTATTTGTGTGTATGTTTTTGTATTTTTAAGTACCAGTTGAGGGATCTGTTAAGCAGCTAAATTAGGGGTGTAACGGTACGTGTATTTGTATCGAACCGTTTCGGTACGGGGGTTTCGGTTCGGCACGCGGGCATACCGAACAAGTTCGGAAGCAGAAGTCTTCACAAGCTGCTCTGCGTTCTGCCTCTGTCTCTGCCTCATTGTACTGCTCACACAACCATCTGATTGGTTACATACAAAGCCAATCAGCAGTGCGTATTCAGACTTCAGAACGATGTAGTCAATGCTTTAGCGTCGAGCAGATATTGGTCTAGCAGGGGAGGAGCGGACTCTACCCAAATTGTACTAAACGCTTCCCAGTCACAACTATTACAAACATCACTATGAGCCCGTTGACCTTCTAGAAACTTAAACTGCAGCTCAGCTAGCTCACAGTATAGGCTTGAGGTGAAGGCTAATTAGTTTTTAGCGTAACGTTAGCTCATTTCGCTGTGTGTGTGTGTGTGTGTGTGTGTGTGTGTGTGTGTGTGTGTGTGTGTGTGTGTGTGTGTGTGTGTGTGTGTGTGTGTGCGTGCGTGCGCGTGTTTTAGGGGCAGCAAAGCCCTGTCTGTCTGTTATTTCATTGAACTGCATTGTGTTTAGGGATGAATAGTCTCTCCTTTTGCAGTTGTACTATTTTTCAGCTATAGTTACATGAATCATTAGTAATGTAGCAGCCTAGATTTGAATGGCAGGGTCCCTGCTATCACATGTTGATAAAAATACAACATTTACATAATAAAAGTCAACTACAGGCTTCCCAAATGCTGTAATAAATTAAGCATGATGAGTTGACATTAAACAGTTTCAATGGAAACTGTTTAATGTTGCACTTTTTACATGTAGAAGAAAGTTTTTTTCATTTTATTTAATCAAAGCAACAACTTCAGGCAGTTTAATGTGGATTAACGTGGGCAGAATTATTATAGTGTTTCCAATGTTAGAATGATAAAGCCATTGTTTACAAATTTGGTAAATAAATAACCAAAATATTTATATTTTGTTGATTTCTTACTGTACCGAAAATGAAAAGAACCGTGACCTCTAAGCCGAGGTACGTACCGAACCAAAATTTTTGTGTACCGTTACACCCCTAACCTGCATTATAGCAAAAGTACCGATTTTGAAGTCAATGATATCGGATAATACATAAATGATACAACCGTAATACTCATAAGTGGGGAATTGTGATTATTACAAATGTCCTATCGTTTAACATATTTATTTAAGAATGATTACTTCTGCTCATAGTCCTATTGAAATGGGTACCCAATTCAATACTTTTATAGTTATAGTTACTTTTATAGTTCCCGACCGAAGTGTGCTGCTGGTAGTACCGGGTACTGACTTACGTAAAATCAATCTTTGCCATATTTTGATCTCTTTTGTTGCACATGATGTCAAACTTGACCAGGAAACAAAGCAGTCAAGCACTCAGAACCGACTCAGCCAGACTACTTCTGGGTAATGTTACAATTTTCCAAGAAGTAGGCACTCAAGAGTAGATTAAGGCTCCAATTTTCAAAATGCCCAAGCTCGGTGATAATTGGATTTTCCAGAGACATGCTACCGATTAGCATTTACATGGCGATTTCAGACCTCCAAATTTGGAAAGGAAAACAAAGGTAAAATTCCCGTTGTAATCAAGCAGCTGGTTTGTAATAAGTCAACTACTGACAGTTCAAACACTGTGTAAAGCTCAACAAAAAAACAACACTTGCATATTAAACTTAAGATCAAAGACTACTTCCTGACTTAGGCAACACACTGTAGTCAATACACTAGCATCTAGGACAGGGGTAGGAAACCAGATGCGGCTCTTTTGATGACTGAGTCCGGCTCTTAGATAAATCTTAGCTGACATTGCTTAACACGATAAGTAATTAATAATTCCGCCGGTAATCACAGTGTTAAAAATAAAGTTCAAATTATAAAAAATTCTCATGCATTTTTGTCCAACCATCCATTTTCTATCGGACCTGTTCAAGAAGTCGCTTTAACTGTAAGAACTATCATATTTATCATTGGTTAGCTTTAGAATAACAATGTTATTATCTTGGAGACTGCGTGGGGAAGTTGGGACAGTGGCTGTGCCAGCAATCTGAGGGTTACTGGTTCAATCCCCACCTTCTACCATCTTAGTCACATCCGTTGTGTCCTTGAGCAAGACACATCACCCTTGCTCCTGATGGGTCCTGGTTAGCGCCTTACAAGGCAGCTCCGGCCATCAGTGTGTGAATGTGTGTGTGAATGGGTGAATGTGGAAATAGTGTCAAAGCGCTTTGGGCTCCTTAAAAAGGGGTAGAAAAGCGCTATACAAGTACAACCATTTACCTTTTTTTTTTTTTTTACCATTTTTAAAAAGAATAAGAGACTTATTATACTGTAAAAATGTTGGTCTCAAAAATGCACGCATTTAGTTGTATTCAGTGTTAAAAAAAGATTATATGGCTCTCACGGAAATACATTTTGAAATATTTGGCTTTCAAGGCTCTCTCGGCCAAAAAGGTTCCCGACCCCTGATCTAGGAATTGCAACTGTCAAGTCTGCTACATAACCCTAGTACAGTACTTGCACATGAACACAAAAGTTTAAGAAAACCAGATACCTGAACACCGTAGCTCAGGATTAAATGTTAAAAGAAAATTTCAATTAAAATACTTTCATTAAAGTACCAAAATGTGGTATCGTTCAGTACCAATACGATTTTGCATCCCCTTGACTTCCCAGAGACCTACGCTAAGATCTTGTCTGTGGACTCCAGCTCTGCATTTAACACCATCAACTGAAATATCATGCACCAAATACTAACCACGGTCACAGTGTCAAGGTCAACGGTCTGTCAGTGGACCACTAACTTTCTGTCTGACAGGAGGCAGCAGATAAGGCTGCGAAGAACCACATCCAGCCTCCGGACAATCAGCAATGGTGGCCCCCTGGGGTGTGTTTTCTTCCCACTGCTTGTTCTGTAAAATTATCGGTAAATGGTCTGTATTTACATTGCGCTTTACTATACCTGGAATGATACTAAGGCTGCAGCTAACGATTATTTATTTTAGCATATTCAAGTGAATATGGGTTGAAAAAGATTTGCAAATCATTGTATTCCGTTTATATTTACACATTACACAATTTCCCAACTCATATGGAAACAGAGTTTGTACATTGACGTTGAATAAACTGCCAATACATGTATATTAGAGATGCGTGGTTTGCGGTTTCATCCGCGGATAAACCGCGGGTCGGGCGGGTGACATGACGAAAAAATAGATTTTAACAATCTGGAAATATTTGATATACATGGTTCTGAGATCGGTATCCTTTACCATTCAAAGAGCCATTTAAGACCCGTGTCACAAAGCGAAGAAGACAATAGGAGACGCTAATGGGGACGGCGTAGTGCAGTGGGAGAGTGGCCGTGCGCAACCCAAGGGTCCCTGGTTCAAATCCCACCTAGTACCAACCTCGTCACGTCCGTTGTGTCCTGAGCAAGACACTTCACCCTTGCTCCTAATGGGTGCTGGTTGGCGCCTTGCATGGCAGCTCCCTCCATCAGTGTGTGAATGTGTGTGTGAATGGGTAAATGTGGAAGTAGTGTCAAAGCGCTTTGAGTACCTTGAAGGTAGAAAAGCGCTATACAAGTACAACCCATTTATCATTTAATATTCTCTAGAATGACTGCCGGCAGTCACCCTGTTAATAAGTATTAGGGCGTCCTATGAAGCCATTGGCTTTGTCGCCTTCTACAGTATGTACGATCTGCTTGTCAGTCCAGCAACATGTGTGTGGCTTCCGCAGCATCACGCACACGACTGCAAGGCATACTTGGTGACACAGAGTACACTAATGGTTGTGATATAAACAAGTTTAACACTCTTGGTAATATGCCCCACGCTGTGAAGCCACACCAAACAAGATTGACAAACACATTTCGGGAGAACATCCTCCCAGTAACACAACATAAATGCAACACAAAAAATACCCAGAATCCTTTCTGACTATTTTATACACCCCGCCGGCAGTCACCCAGTTAATAAGTATTAGGGCGTGCTATGAAGCCATTGGCTTTGTCGCCTTCTAGAGTATGTACGATCTGCTTGTCAGTCCAGCAACATGTGTGTGGCTTCCGCAGCATCACGCACACGACTACAAGGCATACTGGGTGACACAGAGTACACTAATGGTTGTGATATAAACAAGTTTAACACTTTTGGTAATATGCCCAACGCTGTGAAGCCACACCAAACAAGATTGACAAACACATTTCGGGAGAACATCCTCCCAGTAACACAACATAAATGCAACACAACAAATACCCAGAATCCTTTCTGACTGTTTTATACACTCCGCCACGCCCCGTGCATCGGTAAGGTGGGCGGGGTTGGAGGTGCGGGGGTGTAAAATATATTCAGGGTGTATCACGGATACAAAGGATTCTGGGTATTTGTTGTGTTGCGTTTATGTTGTGTTACTGTGAGGATGTTCTCCCGAAATGTGTTTGTCAATCTTGTTTGGTGTGGCTTCACAGCGTGGCGCATATCAGTAAGTGTTAAAGTTGTTTATATCACAACCATCAGTGTACTCTGTATCACCCAGTATGCCTTTCAATCTTGTACGTGTGATTGCGGAAGCTGCACACAACATGTTGCCGGACTAACAGTCGGTTTGAACATGTTGTTGAAGGTGTCAAAGGCAATGGCTTCACAGCACGCCCTTATTCTTATCATCAAGATGAACGTCATTAGATATTCGCGAGAACTTTAGCGGCTCCCATTGTCTTCGTTACTCTGTGAAACGAGTTTAAATAGCTCTTTGAGTGGTAAAGGTGGCCGACCTCTAATGTATTTCAGCGGGCGGTTGCGGTTCTGATAAAATGTTGGTTCGGGTGTACGGCGGGTGGATGACGACTTTGGTGATGCGGTTGCGGATGATATTATTGCCTATCCGCGCATCTCTAATGTATATGATTCCAACTGTCTTGACTGGGGGACAAATTATATAATAAATCCATCCATCCATCCATTTCCTACCGCTTATTCCCTTTCGGGGTCGCGGGGGGCGCTGGCGCCTAGCTCAGCTACAATCGGGCGGAAGGCGGGGTGCACCCTGGACAAGTCGCCACCTCATCGCAGGGCCAACACAGATAGACAGACAACATTCACACTCACATTCATGTTTTTGCAAATTAGAAATTAAGCAGTTTTATGGAACAAATTGTATAATGATTTAATGGCTCTATTCCTTTTCCATTTGCATGCTCCAGTTGTGCTATTTCATCACTGTTTATTAAACACAACAATCCATGGCAGACATATTCTATTGCCTTGACATTTCACAATTGGTTATGTTAATTGTATGTGCCATTATGATATGCAGCAAATGCCAGGGCTAATGGAATGGGTTACATTATTATTCTGCAAACATGTGTTCCAGCTATTTCTAGCCAGAGGGGGTTGTATTTTTTTGTATTTTTTTTCTTTAGTTTTGGACTCTCGGTGTGTTTGAAAACGACACCCATTGGCCAATGTTTCATCTGCCTGGATAATGTGCCTGTAATTTAGTTCCCATGAATCTGCCTTGGGTCTCAGCTGACACATTAAAAATGTTCCCCACGTCAAAAGGCATTTGCACAGCCCAGCAGGTCTGAAGGAATCTGCAGAGAAACAATCAATCGTTAACCACGGGGCTTGGCTGGGAACGTGGCAAGCATCATCCCTACATGTTTTTAGACCAAAAAAAAAAGAATGCCTTGTAATGATTTATTCTCGACCATTAGGCTATTTTGTACTTATAAAAACAAATCAAATGGATAAGATGTCCTTAGCTCTCAATAAAATAGAGCATGGGGTGCCCGGATTTTTGCCACTGTACACTAAATAATCAAAGAATGTGGGTCATTTTGATATATTTTATTTTCAGAGTCAATATATTACATTGTTTTTTCAAAAGTAAAAACACGAAACAGCCTGCATGTCAGCCTTGTTTAATTAGTCGGGGCGCATTAAAAATATCGAACATTGTTATTGAGGCTGGTAATCCCAAGAACATCATTCCTACTGTCAAGCATGTGGTGGTAGTATTATGCTCCGGGCTTGTTTTGCTGCCAATGGAACTGGTGCTTTACAAAGAGTAAATGGAACAACGAAAAAGGAGGATTACCTCCAAATTCTTGAGGACAAACTTAAAATCATCAGCCAAGGGGCTTCGCTGGGAACGTGGCAAGAGTCATCCTTACATTTTTTTGGACCAAGCAAATGAATGCCTTGTAATGAATTCTTCTTGACCATTAGGCTATTTTGTACTTATAAAAAACAATTGAAAGCGTAAGATGTCATAAGTGCATTAAGTGGGCTTTCAATAAAATAGAGCAGGGGTGTCCGGACTTTTACCACTTTTACTATTATATTACATCGGTTTTTTTTTTTCAAAGGGGAACATTATCACAATTTCAGAAGGGTAAAAAACTAAAATAAAAATCAGTTCCCAGTGGCTTATTTTATTTTTCAAAGTTTTTTCATAATATCCCTAAAAAAAGCTTTAAAGTGGCTGATTTTCGCTATCTGCGAAGCCACTGTCCATTCCCCTGTGACGTCACATAGCGATGCCAATACAAACAAATGGTGGATAGCACAGCAAGATATAGCAACATTAGCTCGGATTCAGACTCGGATTTCAGCGGCTTAAGCGATTCAACAGATTACGCATGTATTGAAACGGATGGTTGGAGTATGGAGGCTGATAGCGGAAACGAAATTGAAGAAGAAACTGAAGCTATTGAGCGAATAGCTATTGACGCTATTTGGCCATGTTTGCCTTAGCATCGCCGGTAAAATGTGCGGACCAACGATCGGAAGTTTCGCATCTTGTGACACTGGATCAACTTAAATCCGTCGTTTGGTAAGTGTTTGTTTGGCATTAAATGTGGGTGGAAGGAAACGCTGGATGCAAATACAGCTACAAATGTACATACAGCTAGCCTAAATAGCATGTTAGCATCGATTAGCTGGCAGTCATGCCGTGACCAAATATGTCTGATTAGCACATAAGTCAATAACATCAACAAAACTCACCTTTGTGATTTCGTTGACTTTATCGTTGGGAATGCATCTGCTTTGAGTGTCGCAGGATATCCAGACATTCTTGCCATCTATGTGCCATCTCTGTCGTAGCATCGGCGGTAAAAACCAAACGAGGGACTTTCGCATCTCTTAAAACTGGAGCAACTTAAATCTGTCGATTGGTAAGTGTTTGTTTGGCATTAAATGTGGATGGAGGGAAAGGCTAGATGTAAATATAGCTACAAATGAGGCATAACGATGCAATATGTATATACAGCTAGCCTAAATAGCATGTTAGCATCGATTAGCATGCCGTGCTAATCGATGCACATTCTACGTAAATCAACTTGAATCCGTCCCTGATCGTGTTGTTACACCCTCCGACAACACACCGACGAGGCATGATGTCTCCAAGGTACCGGAAAACAGTCGAAAGAACGGAAAATAACAGAGCTGATTTGACTGGCTGGGTGTAATGTCGTGGAGAAAATGACGTTGACTACCTAGGTGACGTCACGTTCTGACGTCATCGCTCCGAGAGCAATAAATAGAAAGGCGTTTAATTCGCCAAAATACACCCATTTAGAGTTCGGAAATCGGTTGAAAAAAGATATGGTCTTTTTTCTGCAACATCAAGGTATATTTTGACGCTTACATAGGTCTGGTGATAATGTCCCCTTTAAGTAAAAAAACTAAACAACCTGCATGTAAGCCTTGTGTAATTAGTCGGGGCGCATGATAAATATGGAACATAATTATCGAGAAATTTCGACACATTATCACACCCGCCAAATCAGATAATCCAGGGCTGTAGGTTGATTAAGGTGAACAAATCAAACACCCCTTTTCTGATATCTGTGTGGCAATCTTTCCCTGAGCTCATTATAAACAAACATGGCGTTTATCGTTTGGGACTTATTCTGTTTCAAAGGAAGACATTATGCATTTTATTTGCTAGAAATCTTCTGCAAACATTCCGTGAGGAGGAAAAAAAAACTTTGCCCTTGTGACGGTGTTTTGAAAGCCTACTAAGACTGATAGTGATGAGACTGCAAAAAAAAAGCGTGCATGAACTCAACTTAAATCAATATTTTAAAAAAGTAATCAATGTAAATGAGTTGATCAATTATGAATGAATGCAATACGTTTATTTCGGTCATATAATCCAGTGTTTTTCAACCTTTTTTGAGCCAAGACACATTTTTTGCGTTGAAAAAATCCGGAGGCACACCACCAGCAGAAATCATTAAAAAACAAAACTCAGTTGACAGTAATAAGTTGTTGTCGCAATTGTTGGATGACTTTAACGCATATACTGTAGCTCTTGTCTCAAAGTAGGCGTACTGTCACCACCTGTCACATCACATGTTTTCATGTATGTAGTGTTTTAGTTCTTGTCTTGCGCTCCTATTTTGTTGGCTTTTTCTCTTTTTTTGGCATTTTCCTGTAGCAGTTTCATGTCTTTCATTGAACGATATTTCCCGCATCTACTTTGTTTTAGAAATCAAGAATATTTTATTGTTTTTATCCTTCTTTGTGGAGACATTGTTAATTGTCATGTCATGTTCGGATGTACATTGTGGACACCGTCTTTGTTCCACAGTAAGTCTTTGCTGTTGTCCAGCATTCTGTTTTTGTTTACTTTGTAGCCAGTTCAGTCTTAGTTCCGTTCTTCATAGCCTTCCCTAAGCTTCAATGCCTTTTTTTAGGGGCACTCTTCTTTCGCTTATTTTTGGTTTAAGCATAAGACACCTTTTTACCTGCACACTGCCTACCGCTGTTTCCAACATCTACCAAGCAATTATCTATCTGCTGCCACCTACTGATATGGAAGAGTATTACATGGTTACTCTCCCAAGCTCTAGACAGCACCGACCACTCAACAACAACACATCATTTGCAGACTATAATTACTGGTTTGCAAAAAAATGTTTTTAACCCAAATAGGTGAAATTAGATCATCTCCCACGGCACACCAGACTGCGTCTCACGGCACACTACACAGTGGTTGAAAAACACTGATATAATCAACCATCAACAATTTTGTGTAAAAGTTTAACAGTACAGATTAAACATATTCAACAATCATACACATTTACACACAAAAAGAAAAGAAAAATAATTACCGAAAAAGGAAGCCTTGTATTTGCCTATCCTATACCGTCACTAAAAATAAAATTACCTGGAACAGCAACGGTAAAAAAAACAATGGAATGAAAGTAATTGTTACTTCATTTTATAATTTTCAATTATTATTATTATCAGCATCGTGCTTAAGAAAGCAGAAAGTTATCTATTTTTTCCCCGAGATGCAAAATAATTGGACCAGACACGGCGTGAAGGTAAATACATGATTTAATTATTACTATAAAAAGTGTAAACAAAAAGGCGTACAAGGCGGAGACAAAAAAATTGGCTAAGGAACAAAACTTACACTTAAAGCAGACTATGGGCAAGAAACAAAAGACTCGCTAAACGTGACATGAATAAACAAAAACTTACTTGAAAAAGCATGGAACTATGGCACGGAATGAGCATAGAACGAGTGATGAAGCCAGGCCGATTACCTGGCAACTGCAGGCTTAAATGGTCATGTGATGATTGAAAACAGGTGCATGAGTCCAACACGTGATACAGGTGAAACTAATGGTCCGTCATGGAAACAAAACAAACAAGAATGCGTAAAAGCAGGAACTAATGGAGTTTTAACCAAACAGAACATAACTAAACAAAACATGACAGTTGTTGTGGGTTTTTTAAAGTATTTCTTTGTTGTTATTCTGCATTAATCAAAATCTAAATTTTGATTTAGACCTTTGGCACACTTGTCCAGTTCTGTAGCAGGCTGTGTTTTTTTTTGTTTGCATGCTATAATGCACTCTTATCATGGTTTTATTCATGTTCAGAGGGAGACGGCCATTGGAACTGATATCACTTCCATGAGCGGCTTCTAATATTTCTTTGTAGTGCAGACCAGCTTTCAGTGCTTACAGTTTAGTCACAGGCGTCACACCTAGTGAGACTCCTGGGTGCATTAAAAGGCTTGCAGTGATGCTCCTTTGGCGCGTTTTGAGGCTACTTTAGGAATTAATATTTCATATTGGTCTTTTACTGTGCATCAGGAAAATAATTATGCCTCCGCATCCGCACAAACAAGCACCCACTAATTACATTTTGAGAAATGACAGTTTCTTTCCGAAATAACTGCATTTTAAATCTTGATGCCTGCTGTTGTAAATCTGACAGAACTCAGGTGAAAGCATTAAAATGAATATTGTAATTTTACGGCTGTGTTAAATATTGCGTAGTAAAATAGGTTTGGTAAAATCAAATTACAGAACTGTATCAATGAGACAAAAAAGATAGAAACCGATGTCTCTGTGACAACTAACATACAGTCAGGTTCATAAATACTGAGAGAACTCAGCATTAAAGGGGAACATTATCACAATTTCAAAAGGGTTAAAAACAATAAAAATCAGTTCCCAGTGGCTTGTTGTATTTTTTGAAGTTTTTTTCAAAATGTTACCGGTTCCGGAATATCCCTAAATAAAGCATTAAAGTGCCTTATTTTTGCTATCTTCGAAACCACTATCCATTTCCCTGTGATGTCATACAGGGCTGCCAATACAAACAACATGGCGGTTACCACAGCAAGATATAGCGACATTAGCTCGGGTTCAGACTCGGATTTCAGCGGCTTAAGCGATTCAACAGATTACGCATGTATTGAAACAGATGGTCGGAGTATGGAGGCAGATAGCGAAAACGAAATTGAAGCTATTGAGCGAACAGCTATTGACGCTATTCGGCCATAGCGTGGGTGTACCTAATGAAGTGGCCCATAGCATGGCTGCCTTATTAGCATCGCCGGTAAAATGTGCGGACCAAACGATCAGGACTTTCGCATCTTGTGACACTGGAGCAACTTAAATCCGTCGAATGGTAAGTGTTTGTTTCGCATTAAATGTGGGTATCTAGTTTCAAATGTACATACAGCTAGCGTAAATAGCATGTTAGCATCGATTAGCGTAGCATGTTAGCATCGATTAGCTGGCAGTCATGCTGCGACCAAATATGTCTGATTAGCAAATAAGTCAACAACATCAACAAAACTCACCTTTGTGATTTCGTTGACTTAATCGTTGCAAATGCATCTGCAGGTTATCCATACATCTCTGTGCCATGTCTGTCTTAGCATCGCCGGTCAAATGTGCAGACACTCTGGTACATTCAATGGGGGTCTGGCGGCAGATTTCTTGCCAGTGGTGCAACTTGAATCCCTCCCTGTTAGTGTTGTTACACCCTCCGACAACACACCGACGAGGCATGATGTCTCCAAGGTTCCAAAAAATAGTTAAAAAACGGAAAATAACAGAGCTGAGACCCGGTGTTTGTCATGTGAAAATGAATATGGCGGAAGTGTTACCTCGGTGACGTCACGCTCTGACGTCATCGCTAAAAGACCGATAAACAGAAAGGCGTTTAATTTGCCAAAATTCACCCATTTAGAGTTCGGAAATAGGTTAAAAAATTACATGATCTTTTTTCTGCAACATCAAGGCATATATTGACGTTTGCATAGATTTGGTGATAATGTCCCCCTTTAAGGGTTGGAATTGGGGGTTGAATCATCAAAAAGGATTCCCAGGCGCGGCCACCGCTGCTGCTCACTGCCTCCCTCACCTCCCAGGGGTTGAGGGTGATAAGTCAAATGCAGAGGATAATCTCACCACAGTGTGTGTGTGACAATCATTGGTACTTAACTTTAATATTGGCACGACCTTTTCGCCACCACAATGGATTTGAAATCTGTTCATCCATTTTCTACTGCTTGTCCCTTTTGGGGTGGCATGGGGTGCTGGCGCCTATTTCAGCTGCAATCGGACGGTAAGCGGGTTACACCCTGGACAAGTCGCCACCTCATCGCAGGGCTGGATTTGAAATGGACCTAACTAAATGTGTATACTTTTGGCTTTAATCTGAAAGTATTTCCCATCAAAACCAGGTGAACGGTGTGTAAACTACAGCAGTTGGTATATTGTTATGTACAGTGGCGGGCCGTGCGTTTCCCACCTAGGCCTTCAGTGACATCCGACTTCAATGATTACGTCTCAAAATACCATAATTTCTGTCACCACATGACAGTGTTAATTTTGTTGACGAAAAATGTTCATCGTAGTTATCGTCAACGACCTTTTTTTTCTGACTAAAACGAGACAATAACTAAATAAAAAAATGTTTACGTGGACTAAGACGATGACGAGGTGTATTGACATATTCGTCAACAAATAAAAACGAGACGAAAATGTCTGCCAGAGACGAGATCCAATCGGAACTCATTTCGTTAGGAAGAGGCGGGAGGAGTTAGGACGAGAACCAATCAGAGCGACGTGGTAAAGAAGTTACGTAAACGTAGTTTGTCTTTCAGACTGACCCGGGAATGCGCTGCAGAAGACAACATGTCAACGCCGAGGAGGAAGAGGAGAGAGGACATATGGTGAAATTTTATATTTGACGTCCAAGATAACAAGACGCAGTGTAAAAATAGCAGCGCAAGGATTACGGGGAAAAACACAACAAACTTGAAGCGACATTTACAGTCGAATCACCCCGAAATCCACACACAGGTAAGCATTTTCCACAACATACAACTCACTCGACGTTATCCCGTTTATTACACGGCTTACTCGTGAAATACTAAAATTGAGACATGATTTTCATCAAAATACGACTTGTATCGGGGATTTTTCCGCTGTTTTGCTTTGACTTTCAGAAATTGAAGGGAAAGTTTACATATTACCCTTTAGTCGACTAAATCTACAGTAGTTTTCCTCGACTATAATCTTATGATATTTCGTCAACTAAAACGAGACAAAAACTAAAACAATTTAAATAACTAAATTATGACTAAAACTAAATTACATTTTAGTCAAAAGACTATGACTAAAACTAAGTCAAATTTTGCTGTCAAAATTAACACTGCCACATGACCATTGCTGGAGAAATACTATACAGAAACACATTTACTTGGCAGTAAACCACATCAACCGTTTTAACAGGGTTATTTTCTGGCGTATTTAAAAATGAATTAAAACATATCTCATGTGATACTGTCAAAATTAAATCGCAAAAAATATTAAAAGAGAAAAAATAAAATATTTGTATCACCTGTTCGACGCCGTATAAGCCAGCAGTACCTCTCGTCGTCGGCTTATACGAGTGGCATTGGTTGGCATTTCCACATTTCATCGTCAAAAAGCTGAGCTAGTTTCCGGAGTTGGCCGACATTGTCTCACAAGACTTTGTTTCTCTTTAAAAATCAATCTTGAAATTGGCCTTGCAAATATATATCTGCCACCTACCGTATTTCTCGGACTATAAGTCGCAGTTTTTTTCATAGTTTGGCCGGGGGTACGACATATACTCCGGAGCGACTTACGTGTGAAATTATTAACACATTACCTTAAAATATCAAATAATATTATTTATCTCATTCGCCGAAGAGACGAAGAAAATGTCAGCAATTGTCACACGCACGTCGACCAATAAGAATTTGGCGGGAGAGGGTCATGGCAGAAGTGCATTGTGGGTCATGGAATGCTAACTGCTATATGCTATATGCTACTGCCGTAGCTATTAAAATAGATCATTTCATTGTTGGCGGTAACTTATAAAAACTGAGAAGGGCTGAACAAAAATGGCACCGAAAAGGAAATCATGTACTGCAGATTACAAGCTGGACGTAGTGAAATATGCAGCAGAAAATGACAAGAGAAAGCGGCGCATACCTTTGGATTTGGCAGAGGAAGAAGATTTCATGGGATTTATCGATTAGGAGTCACAGATTGTTTGGTAAACGTATAGCATGTTCTATATGTTATAGTTATTTGAATGACTCTTACCATAATATGTTACGTTAACATACCAGGCGTCATATAACGTACACTTATTCAGCCTGTTGTTCACTATTCTTTATTTATTTTAAATTGCCTTTCAAATGTCTATTCTTGGTGTTGGATTTTATCAAATGAATTTCCCCCAAAAATGCGACGTATATTTGTTTTTTTTCTTCTTTATTATGCATTTTTGGCCGGTGCGATGTATACTCCGGAGCGATTTATAATCCAAAAAATACGGTAATCAATGTTTTGGTCTCCTTCTCTGCTATCTCGGTATGGCTACGGCGCAACAATTCTTGCATCCTGCTAAAATGAAACATGTGATTGGATACTCACTTTAGAATGACAAGTGAGTATCCAATCACAGTCTCGTTAACATCAGGCTACTTAGATAGGCTAAAGTCAACAACTTGTAATCTGATTGGCTCTCGCAACTGTCTATCAACTCTATGTATTCTCAAATTCATCCCGTCCCGGTGAGTGTCCAATCACGGGACGCCTAAACGTTACGTTCAACGTGAGGCCATCTAGAAGGCCTTACTGGCAACAACTAGTGATCTGATTGGCTATCTTAGTTGTCTATCAACCCTATATCTCTGTTCTCTTACAGTGCACAGACGCCTGCATTGTTGATTCTGAAGGCCTCAGGCAGATTTCATACAGCATGGCAACATACGCTGGCTGAATTCTGATTGGATACAAACTATAACTAAAAACAACAGCACCGAAACGAGCATAATATGACATGAACAGAATATGAATAATTTTAGATATTTAGGGAAAGTAAATCCAAACATAATTTATCTTCGATTATGATCATGATTTCTGGTTATGTTAGGCCAGCAGGGAACTGGAACTGACGGCTC
>NC_084623.1:18263245-18378245 GCF_033978795.1 Nerophis ophidion
ATATCAGCACAAAACATATATACCGTATTCTTCGGACAATAAGTCACAGTTTTTTTCATAGTTTGGCCGATTTATACTCAGGAGCGACTTATGTGTGAAATTATTAACACATTACCATAAAAAAATCTAATAATATTATTTAGCTCATTCATGTAAGAGACTAGACGTGTAAGATTTCATCGGATTTAGCAATTAGGACTGACAGATTGTTTGGTAAAGGTATAGCATGTTCTATATGTTATAGTTATTTGAATGACTCTTACCATAATATGTTAGGTTAACATACCAGGCACCTTCTCAGTTGGTTATTTATGCGTCATATAATGTACACTTATTCAGCCTGTTGTTCACTATTCTTTATTTATTTTAAATTGCCTTTCAAATATGTCTATTCTTGGTGTTAGGTTTTATCAAATAAATTTCGCCAAAAAATGCGACTTATACTCCAGTGTGACTTATATATGTTTTTTTCCTTCTTTATTATGCATTTTCGGCAGGTGCGACTTATACTCCGGAGCGACTTATACTCCGAAAAATACGGTACTTGGTTTGTTGTGTGGAATGTTAAAAAAAATTATGAAGTGAAATTACTCGAACAAAAAACAGTGGTAGATATTTAAAAAAACTAACCTATTTATTATTAACTGTCTGGAATAGACTGGTGCTCCCTTTATTAAGGTTCAAGTGGAGTGGTAATTGTGTGTTTTTTCTTGGCATTGATTGATGCAGACATGTATTTTAGTGGATAATTTCTAGTATGTGTCTGCCTTGTAGTAATATGCAATATGCAACTAGAATTATTTGATGCTTGTTTACATTAACATATGTTGTCTTTTAGACTGCAATATGATTCAATTAACATATGTCAAACATGTATGCTAAGCTCTTATTTGTTGTGTAGCTGCTGGCTCCAAGTAACCTATAAACTACCGTGTTTACCTTTTTTAAATAACTTTGCAAAAGTTTGAGGAAAGACCAACCTTGTGTGCTTGCTCGGAGGGCGTTAAGCTTAGATGCAAGCTGATATATTATCAGAGGTGGGTAGTAACACCCTGGATAAACTGTACTTGTTATAGAAGTTTTAATGCAACATACTTTTAACCTTTACTTTAGCCAGGCAGTCACATGACTCAGTTTGACCAATTCAACCTAAATGATGCTTCACACCACCCCACTGATCCAAGGCAGCCTAACATTCTACCGAGCGAATAGCAAGTCAGTGGTGCGGGACGGTTTAAGCACGGCAAACAATTACTAAGTATTGATGTATAGCCACTTTGCATAGCAGCTGACGCTGTAGTCAAAGTTGGAATTGCCCCAAAAAACACATTTTAAGATATTCAACACTCTGCTGCCATCAGATGGCTGAAGTGGATAGTGAACCCCCCCCCCAAAAAAAAAAAAAAAAAAATAAATTGTCACGTTTCTTGTGTCAGGTACACCGCGACAAACGGTGCCATTTGAATCCTCTTTCTACTGTAAGAACCATAAATTCTAGTTCCACTGTAATCGGATACTTAGTTAGTATCAGACCGATATCGGACATTATAAGTCGTACCTACTAACACCTTCTACTTATGCATAAAAAGGCTACGGATATCTGAGCATCAAGAAGATGAGGTAAAAGGCTTCAGGCTAAACTGCCTTTCATCAAGAAGCTGTTCATCAAGACAGCGGCAGAAGACGTGCAGAGAGTTGCATGTACTTGCAGGGTTCGTACACCTTTTCCATGGCCAAATTCAAGCACTTTTTAAACACTTTCAAGATCAATGTTCTAGTTTTTCCAGTACCCTTCAAAGCGTGAAAACTAGTGAGAATCAATAACCAACAACCTTGTTGTTTGAGGTCACCAAATGCTGTCTGTAGGAAAAATACGGATAATCTGCTAAAACCTAAACCATTGAACCAGCAGTTTTAATTAAAGGGGAACATTATCACAATTTCAAGAGGGTTAAAACCAATAAAAATTGTACCTGTTCCGGAATATCCTTAAAAAAAGCTTTAAAGTGCTTGATTTTCGCTATTTGCCTAAGCCACTGTTTATTTCCCTGTGACGTCACATAGCGATTCCAATACAAACAATGGCGAATAGCACAGCAAGATATAGCAACATTAGCTCGGATTCAGACTCGGATTTCAGCGGCTTAAGCGATTCAACAGATTACACATGTATTGAAACAGATGGTTGGAGTATGGAGGCAGATAGCGAAAATGAAATTGAAGAAGAAACTGAAGCTATTGAGCGAATAGCTATTGACGCTATTCGGCCATGCATGTCTGTCTTAGCATCGCTGGTAAAATGTGCAGAACAAACGATCAGGACTTTCGCATTGACACTGGATCAACTTAAATCCGTCGATTGGTAAGTGTTTGTTTCGCATTAAATGTGGGTGGAAGGAAACACTGGATGTAAATATAGTTTCAAATGTACATACAGGTAGCCTAAATAGCATGTTAGCATCGATTAGCTGGCAGTCATGCCGCAACCAAATATGTCTGATTAGCACACAAGTCAATAACATCAACAAAATTCACCTTTGTGATTTTGTTGACTTTATCGTTGGGAATGCATCTGCTTTGAGTGTCGCAGGATATCCAGACATTCTTGTCATCTCTGTGCCATCTCTGTCGTAGCATCGCCGGTAAAAACCAAACGAGGGACTTTCGCATCTCTTGACACTGGAGCAACTTATATCCGTCGACTGGTATTTGTTTGTTTGGCATTAAATGTGGATGGAGGGAAAGGCTAGATGTAAATATAGCTACAAATGAGGCATAATGCTGCAATATGTACACACAGCTAGCCTAAATAGCATGTTAGCATCGATTAGCATGCCGTGCTAATCGATGCAGATTCTACGTAAAACAACTTGAATTCGTCCCTGATCGTGTTGTTACACCCTCCGACAACACACCGACGAGGCATGATGTCTCCAAGGTATCGGAAATCAGTCGAAAAAACGGAAAATAACAGAGCTGATTCGACTCGATGCATGTGATGTGGTAGGAAAAAATTCGTTGAGTACCGATGTGACGTCAGGTTCTGACGCCGTCGCTCAGAGAGGGATAAACAGAAAGGCGTTTATCCATCCATCCATCCATCCATCATCTTCCGCTTATCCGAGGTCGGGTCGCGGGGGCAACAGCCTAAGCAGGGAAACCCAGACTTCCCTCTCCTCAGCCACTTCGTCTAGCTCTTCCCGGGGGATCCCGAGGCGTTCCCAGGCCAGCCGGGAGACATAGTCTACCCATCGTGTCCTGGGTCTTCCCCGTGGCCTCCTACCGGTTGGACGTGCCCTAAACACCTCCCTAGGGAGGCGTTCGGGTGGCATCCTGACCAGATGCCCAAACCACCTCATCTGGCTCCTCTTGATGTGAAGGAGCAGCGGCTTTACTTTGAGTTCCTCCCGGATGACAGAGCTTCTCACCCTATCTCTAAGGGAGAGCCCCGCCACACGGCGGAGGAAACTCATTTGGGCCGCTTGTACCCGTGATCTTATCCTTTCGGTCATGACCCAAAGCTCATGACCATAGGTGAGGATGGGAACGTAGATCGACCGGTAAATTGAGAGCTTTGCCTTCCGGCTCAGCTCTTTCTTCACCACAACGGATCGGTACAACGTCCGCATTACTGAAGACGCCGCACCGATCCGCCTGTCGATCTCACGATCCACTCTTTAATTCGTTTAAAGATCCACTCTTTAATTCGTTTAATTCGGCAATATTCACCCATTTAGAGTTCGGAAATCGGTTAAAAAAACATATGTTTTTTTTTTCCACAACATCAAGGTATATATTGATGCTTACATAGGTCTGGTGATAATGTTCCCCTTTAACTGAATGGTGCATATAAAATGAAGCTCGTTTCTGTAGACTATTCAATGTCATTGGTGTCTGCAAACGTCTCTCCATGTGTGTTGTTTTTCAAATGTCTTGTTCTTTTCCTTACTTACAGCCCTCAATGACATCAAACAGCACGGATTGATTCACACCGTATTTGTGCTTGTAAACTGCATAATTTGATATAAATCCAAACACCCTCAAAATGTCAATTTCACTGATTTATTAACAAAACTGTTGCACATTAATATAAGGATAATGAATTAAAGGAACATTATTTTTTTTGTTTCACAACCCCTCAGTCACCTTTCATCAAGCATTTCTAGCCTTATAACTGTGGCTAAGATAACAAATAAATTTTTAGTTGAGGGAAGTTCTTAACATTATAATTTATCATTGACAAAATCTCACTTTTTTCCTTGGATAGCTCGTAATAATAGAATAAAATGGAATATATATTTATAATCAGTGTACATTGTACAACAAAATTGTAAGCAAAATTGATTTAGTGCAAAATCATAATAACACATAAAAACTTTTTTTTTTTATTGTCCAAAATTTTAATGTAATCTAGCGCTGATCTCACAGTTTGGGTGTAGCATTTACCAAAAGGTTACAAAACAAAGATTTAGCCAACGTTAGTTAATTTGTAGGGCTAGTAATCTCTGTGGCTTACCTTTCATATGACTCGAGAGAGCAGACTCTCCCATTGCAAAAAGCTGGATTTTCTTTCTGCATACTTTGCAGCAGGCTACATGTGGCTATATAAATAAACATTGATTGATTGATTGATTGATTGATTTGGTTCACGTTTTTTCCGAAGTTTGTATTTGTCACTTTCCAAACCCATGTTCATTAAAACGACAACCTCCCGGCATGATGGACCGATGCTTCCTCTTGGGGGCAACACAGAGCATGACAACAACCTAATGTAAGGGCTGGTGCAAAGCCAACAGATCAAGCGAGTGGCTTTCATTTTTAAGGAAACTTTTTTTTTTTTTTCCATTTTATAATTAGCCTATTGAGATAGACCGCAAAATAAATTTCAAAGCATTTACATGCACTTTGCCCAACATTCAAGCATTTTTCAAACTTAGAAAACACAACATTAAAATCCAAGCATTTTCAAGGTTTTTAAGCAACCGTACGAACCCTGTACTTGGGTCTAAATACAAGGTATATGCATTGATTGATTGAAACTTTTATTAGTAGATTGCACAGTTCGGTACATATTATGTACAATTGACCACTAAATGGTGACACCCGAATAAGTTTTTCAACTTGTTTAAGTCGGCGTCCACGTTAATCAATTCATGGTACACATATATACTATCAGCATAAGACAGTCATCACACAAGTTGATCACCATAGTATATACATTGAATTATTTATATTATTAATAGTCCGGGGGGTGGGATGAGGAGCTTTGGTTGATATCAGTTCTTCAGTCATCAACAATTGCATCAACAGAGAAATGGTGTAGGTCTTACTTAGTAGGATATGTACAGCGAGCAGAGAACATAGTGAGTTCAGATAGCATAAGAACAAGTATATACATTAGAAATACATTTGATTATTTAAATTAGGTTATTTACAATCCGGGCGGATGGGATGTGAATGGAGGAGGGTATTAGAAAAGGGTTGAAGTTGCCTGGAGGTGTTGTTTCAGAGCGGTTTTGAAGGAGGATAGAGATGCACTTACTTTTACACCTGTTGGGAGTGCATTCCACATTGTTGTGGCATAGAAAGAGAATGAGTTAAGACATTTGTTAGATCGGAATCTGGGTTTAACGTGGTTTGTGGAGGTTTTGTGATTATGGCGGTCATTTACGTAGCGCCGTTAGATTGGACATGATCACCATTCACGCCATACTGTCTCCAAGCACCAATCAGCAGCCAATTAAATTGTCATTTATAATGTATGATGTCATTTGGCTTTGCAGTCCACTTCAAAAATGATTTGTAACTAGATTATCTGAAATTCAACAATCGAGAGAGGTCTTTTCTTTTCTACCTTGAAGAAGTTGTATGTATAGAACTTTTTTTTTTACATGGACAGACTACTCCAATTTGTTTTGAAAGTCAGACGTGTACGACAGTTGAGGTTGAATCCTTGAAAATACAGGAAAGTTGATGAGAAAGCTAAAAAAAAAAACCCCTCCCGTCCATTGTGCAAGGCTAGCAGCACATGAGACGATCTTTGCCTGGAAAAAGGAAAGTAACCTCAGCGGGAGAGCTATCCTTGACTATTAAAATGGAGGCCTAAGGGTGAAAACACTGAGATTCTAGTCCACTCTATTCTTAGCAAGTTAAAGGCAGGTGAAACACGGCTCCCTCATCATTGGTGCACAATGACTCTTTCTGTTTAGCCAATTAAAATCTAGCAGTCAATTATGGAGCTGTGACATTGTAAATGCTCACCCCAGTCAGCATTAGGATGAACCAAACCTTGTCCATTTAAGCCTGGAGGGGCACAGCAGACAGCAGATGTGAGTGGACATATTGTCATGATCCAAATCCTCTATTCGGAAACTCTACAGTTTAATTGTCACTGCCAACCATGCAGTGTTATTGTCAGACTCCTGATACCCTAATTTACCTGAGGCGTTGTGCTGCGTTTCATTTTTTTAGGAATTCACACTGCCTCATATTAATGAACGTATGACAATCAAGTAGACCAGGGGTGTCAAACTCAAATATAGAGTGGGCCAAAATTTAAAACTGAACAAAGCCGCTGGCCAAGGTTGAAGAAATTGACCTTTTAATAGGGACCCAAACAAGTTTTGCAATGAATATTGAACAAGTAAGGCTTAAATAGGGCAGCATGGTGGAACAGGGGTTAGTGCATCTGCCTCACAATACGAAGGTCCTGAGTAATCCTGGGTTCAACCCCGGGCTCGAGATCTTTCTGTGTGGAGTTTGCATGTTCTCCCCGTGACTGCGTGGGTTCCCTCCAGGTACTCGGGCTTCCTCTCATGGAACAGGCAGAGCTTATATGACATAATAGTGCAAAATCAACTTTCAAAAAACAAACGAAAAAACATCAGTGGTATATTAAATAAAATTTAATTTAAAAGATGAATGCATCTTTTCTATTTCCAGCCTTCTGAGGTAAATATCAACATTAACTTTTTCCACAGGCTAACAAATTCGAAAATAAAATAAAAATTAGGTGGGCGGGGTTCGGTGGTAGCGGGGGGTGTATATTGTAGCGTTCCGGTAGAGTTACTGCTGCAAGGGGTTCTGGGTATTTGTTCTGTTTTGTTTATGTTGTGTTACGGTGCGGTGCGGGTGTTCTCCCGAAATGTGTTTTGTCATTCTTGTTTGGTGTGGGTTCACAGTGTGGTGCATATTTGTAACACTGTTAAAGTTGTTTATACGGCCACCCTCAGTGTGACCTGTATGGCTGTTGACCAAGTATGTGTGTGTGAAAGCCGCATATATTATGTGACTTGGCCAGCACGCTGTTTATATGCAGGAAAAGAGGACGCTAAACGCAGTGCCTTTAAGGCACGTTCCCAATATTGTTGTCCGGGTGGAAATCGGGAGAATGGTTGCCCAGGGAGATTTTCGGGAAGGGCACTAAACTTTGGGAGTCTCCCGGGAAAATCGGGAGGGTTGGCAAGTATGAGTATTAGCGGTGAATGTGTTGTTAACGGCGGGCCAGCTCTAATGTTAATTTGATATTGCCTCAAGGGCCAAATGAAATTAAACGGCGGGCCAAATTTGGCCCGCGGGCCGGAGTTTGACACCCTTGACGTAGACACTCTGGAAGGTGCCAATATTTATGACCACCTGGTGTTTTTTTTTCCTCTAATTACCCTACTTCCCTTAAAGCAGTAGCTATGTGTATGTTTCGGTCAACGGTAATCATGCAATGGTGAATATTTGAATATTTCTATCTTGATTTCAAGGCATTTCCTACCAAGCAAAACAACCATGTATCTATTGCATTTTCTTTTAATTAATTTTGAACCTAAAAAAAAAATATATATCATCTACAATACCGGGGGTCGGCAACCCAAAACGTTGAAAGAGCCATATTGAACCAAAAATACAAAAAAGGAATCTGTCTGAAACCGCAAAAAATGAAATGTCTTCTATAAGTGTGACAATGAAGGCAACACGTGACGTGTCAATATTAACTATAATAGCCTGCTATCAAAATGACTATCTGCAGCTTCAGCGGTCGCGAAGGCAAAAACTTGCACATGGGAGGAGTTCGGGGAAGCCATGGAAAACGACTTTCGGACGGTTTCGAAGCGATTCTGGACCACCATCCACCGCCTCAGGAAGGGGAAGCAGTACACTGTCAACACCGTGTATGGTGCGGATGGTGATCTGCTGACCTCAACTGCGGATGTTGTGGCTAGGTGGAAGGAATACTTCGAAGACCTCCTCAATCCCACCAACACGTCTTCCTATGAGGAAGCAGTGCCTGGTGAATCTGTGGCGGACTCTCCTATTTCTGGGGCTGAGGTTACTGAGGTAGTTAAAAATCTCCTCGGTGGCAAGGCCTCAGGGGTGGATGAGATCCGCCCGGAGTTCCTTAAGGCTCTGGATACTGTGGGGCTGTTTTGGTTGACAAGACTCTGCAGCATCGCGTGGACATCGGGGGCGGTACCTCTGGATTGGCAGAACGGGGTGGTGGTCCCTCTCTTTAAGAAGGGTGACCGTAGGGTGTGTTCCAACTATCAGGGGATCACACTCCTCAGCCTCCCCGGTAAGGTTTATTCAGGTGTACTGGAGAGGAGGCTACGCCGGAGAGTCGAACCTCGGATTCAGGAGGAACAGTGTGGTTTTCGTCCTGAGCGTGGAACTGTGGACCGGCTCTATACTCTCGGCAGGGTTTTTGAGGATGCATGGGAGTTTGCCCAAACAGCTTTGTGGACTTGGAGAAGGCATTCGACCGTGTCCCTCCGGAAGTCCGGAGGGGAGTGCTCAGAGAGTATGGGGTATTGGACTGATTGTGGCAGTCCGCTCCCTGTACGATCAGTGTCAGAGCTTGGTACGCATTGCCGGCAGTAAGTCGGACACGTTTCCAGTGTGGGTTGGACTCCACCAAGGCTGCCCTTTGTCACCGATTCTGTTCATAACTTTTATGGACAGAATTTCTAGGTGCAGTCAAGGCATTGAGGGGTTCCAGTTTGGTGGCCGTGGGATTAGGTCTCTGCTTTTTGCAGATGATGTGGTCCTGATGGCTTCATCTGGCCGGGATCTTCAGCTCTCACTGGATCGGTTCGCAGCCGAGTGGGAAGCGACCAGAATGAGAATCAGCACCTCCAAGTCCGAGTCCATGGTTCTCGCCCGGAAAAGGGTGGAGTGCAATCTCCGGGTTGGGGAGGAGACCCTGCACCAAGTGGAGGAGTTCAAGTACCTAAGAGTCTTGTTCACGAGTTGGGGAAGAGTGGATCATGAGATCGACAGACACATTGGTGCAGCGTTTTCAGTAATGCGGACGTTGTACCGATCCATTGTGGTGAAGAAGGAGCTGAGCCGGAAGGCAAAGCTCTCAATTTACCGTTCGATCTACGTTCCCATCCTCACCTGTGGTCATGAGCTTTGGGTCATGACCGAAAAGATAAGATCACGGGTGGCGGGGCTCTCCCTTAGAGATAGTGTGAGAAGCTCTGTAATCCAGGAGGAACTCAAAGTAAAGCCGCTGCTTCTCCACATCGAGAGGAGCCAGATAAGGTCGTTCGGGCTTCTGGTCAGGATGTCACTCGAACGCCTCCTAGGGAGGTGTTTAGGGCACGTCCAACTGGTAGGAGGCCATGGGGAAGACCCAGGACACGTTGGGAAGACTATGTCTCCCGGCTGGCCTGGGAACGCCTCGGGATCCCCCGGGAAGAGCTAGACGAAGTGGCTGGGGAGAGGGAAGTCTGGACTTTCCTGCTTAGGCTGCTGCCCCCGCCACCCGACCTTGGAAAAGCGGAAGAAGATGGATGGATGGATGGATGGAATATATGCTGATATATGTAATGTTTATATCATATATCCTATATATAACAATTACCATGTAGGTGGTACATAGAAGGTGTCAGGTAATAGACAGTAACTCGTAAAACCCTCTGGTCAACTTTTTTACTTTCACAATGAGTTTTATATGTGAATGTGAGCGTGGATGTTGTCTGTCTATCTGTGTTGGCCAATGTGATGAGGTGGCGACTTGTCCGAGGCGTATTTCTGAGAGGACATCCAACTACAGAACATCATCATCAAGTGAGCAAAGCTGATGGTTGACTGTTACATATTATTAGAAAAATTAAACAATCATAGAATAAATTATCCGTAAACTGGTGCAATGGTTTGAGTTTGAAGACTGACGAGGCGATCAGGGGTTACATTAGATGCTCATGCGTTAGCAATACATTCCTACATAATTACTCATAAACAGTCTCAATAGCATCAGTCGGCTAATATTGCACACATTGTTTCACACAATCACAGACCCAATGAGCTCAGCGTGGTAAGAAAATCAGTTTTATAGTCAGTTTAAATGAAATACGAGGAGCTACGCACTGCTTAATGGTTGCTGATCTCACAGGAAATCCGGTTTATTGTTCGTCTGCTTCAAAACTCCCAGCCTATCCTTAATGCGATAAACAGTAGATCATAATTTGCAAAAGATGAAGTCTCTTCCAACTTCATAATGCCATGCGAGATATACGGTGTCACCATGTCGCATAGTTGCCGGGACAGGGTGGCGTTAAGAGTCTTTATTTAATAACGCTGAGCTAGTGCAGCAGGGAAGTGCACAGAAAGCTGTGCAGAACAAAGCCTGTGTCAACCAGAGGATGACAAAGCATTAAACAACACAGGCTTGCAATACATGGAACCTCTCTGATTGGCAACCAGGAACATGTGTGTCCTGACTGCCAATCATGCACGGGTCTGGAAGTCAGAACAAACCAGAAAGTGGAACAAAACGTATTTCATTAATTGCATTAACATTTTTGAAGTGATTAACTCATCATTGAAAGCCACCCCCATGACAGTTGGACTGTTACATTATGCCATTATTTTGTTTCGACAGGCTAAACAGGGGCCCTAAGCAAAATTTTATTTGGATGCCACCAAAGTTCTTTTTATTTTTTTTCTAATTTATATGAAACAAATTTTATGATTTTCTAATCAAACATTAATTTAAGTTGATGCATGTTTTGTGCAAAGAAAAATTTATGGGAATTTTTTTTTACATTATTGTGTCACAATATTAATTTTAACATTTATTAACCTTACTAAATTTGGACTCAGTACTTCTGCGTTAAAAAAATGTTGGTAACACTTTGGTATGGGGAACATAATCACCATTAAGTAGTTGCTTGTCAACATACTAATTAGTAAAATATGGACTCTTTATTAGCCATTATTAAGTACTTATTAATGCCTTATTTTGCAAGGCCTTATTATACAACAAGTTAGCTATTAACTCAGAGTCATCCCTCAATAACCTCAGAATTATTGCTTATTAGTAACCTGAATTCTTATACGTGTCCAAATAACTCTAAATTAAGTCTGTGTTACTATAATAAGCAACTAATTAATGGTGAATATGTTCCCCATACTAAAGTGTTACCAAAATGTTTTAGTAACTGTATAGTAATTGTTAACTTCAAAGAAGAGTTCTGTAGTATTCCGTATACATCTTTTTTTCTTTTTTTTTTCTGTGGAATACTTTTTTGCTGACCAGCAAAATACAGAAACAACTTGAAGAGGGGAAAACAGTACTATAAAATGTACATAAATGCAACTAAAAACTGTGGCCCAAAACAAAGGTAGGGATTGTACCGTACCATTGCGCCCCGAGTTCAAACTGAACAGGCTAGCAAACATGGATGAGGGTGTTTGGGTAGTAGGCGCAGCTGGACAGTGTCTTGGCCTAAGTCTGGCGGTGGAGGTATGTGGAGGTAGGTGTGGCCAGCGCGCTTGCAGGAACAAAGGTCACCGCCGCTGTCTATGGTGCTGAGGACGAGAACCATCAGATAGGGGCGGGGCATGTGCTGACGGCGAGACACAGCTGGCAGGTGATTAGATTTCACAGGTGGTACGTGCTAATCTAATCATCTGTTTTCTTTAACAGTGAGTGGCCTAGTGCAGGAGAAGGAGGAGTATGGTCGGGACTGAAAAGTTCCAGAAAGCACGTTTTGTCTGATGAGCTCGTGAAAACAACCATTAAACCTTTGTCAACTCTGCACACCTGGCGTATGTATCAGTGGGGGGACCGCGAGTACACGACTTCTATACAGACATTTGTAAAAAAAATAGATGGGTGGACTACTGGATTGTCTGAGGAAACAGGAATGTGTAAAAGTCAGACGCCTGCCTTGTCTCCTGAGGACCTCTTTGGAGCTTGGCAATTAATCAGAAACACAAAAACCGCCCAAATGCGACAAACATGTGGCATGTGAGGAGCGACGTTTTAATATATTACCCATCATGCTTTGTAGTGGAATTAGACCGGTGTAATGTTAGCCTCCTTTGATGTTTGTTTTACAATGTCCACATTGTGCTGTGCATGTAACTTTGTGTGTCACGTGTGTTGACTTTAGGGCTGGGCGATATTGGCCAAAAAGTAAATATCGATATATTTTTACTTAAACTCGCTATTCGATATATTATCTCGATACATTTTCCAGAGGAAGTATACGTATAAAAATATCATTTTTTGAGCGTATTTTACTAACATTGAAGTGAGTGACAACTGTACTGTAAACAGTCAGTGGCACTTGTATTAACCCAATTAGTCAAGACGGGTATTAACAGCACATACAATAAATTGTTAAAGTAGCACAAAATTACATAACATAAATAAAAAAGAAAAATATTATTTTCTACGTAACATAAATAACATAGCTGTGCAAATAATAAATTTTTGGCAGCCTTTCTCGTGCGAAATATGCCCGACTTGGCAACTTGAGAACAGTTTGGATTTGGGCTTACATGGTAAATAACACAAATGAATGTTTTATCCAGACGCATACATGACTCCAAATGTGGCCAAGTAGACACATTGTGAGTTTGCTGGACGCCGTCTACATCAATAAAAGAAAAATCTAAATTAGAGAATCCCTTTGCCATCTTCCATTAGTTTTTTAATATATAAATCGCTCTTCTCTCCTACGACTCTCTCGTCATCATCTGGGATGTCTGTTGTGATTTCCCTTCCAGGTTCTATGACCCGCCCTATCTTGCCTCTGATTGGCCTAATCTCAACCAAACATCATAGCAAACAACCAACCAATCATGGAAGTTTTTATACGTGGAAGTAGGGCAGGGCGATATGGCCATTTTTTAACATCTCGATATTTATAGGCCATATAGCGATATATGATATATACATCTCGATATTTTGCCTTAGCCCTGAATGAACACTTGATGCATATAATCACAGCAGTACGATGATTCTATGTGTCTACATTGAAACATTCTTGTTCATACTGCATTAATATATGCTCATTTTAAATTTTCATGCAGAGAGGGAAATCACAACTAAGTGAATTGACCAAAACTGTATTTATTAAACAATTAAGCAGTGGTACAAACATTCATGTCATTTCAAAACAGAAAGTGCAAGATTGTCAGAGACATTTTAAAACAAGCTATTAGTGCACTTTTGTGCATGATGTCACTAAGATGACAAATCAAAACAACACTAAATTAAAGTGCACTTTTTTGTACAGAACGTCACTACAACAGTTTAAAACAAATAAAGGGCACTTTTGTGCATGATGTCACACAATATATTTCAATAACTGTCAAATAAAAATGAGCTGCATAATCGGGAATCAAATAGTGTTTGTCCTTCGCTATGTGGTATGTGACTTTGGACATTATCTCCTTTTGTTGTTTGGAAATGTTTGCCTCGGCATTTTGATGGTGTGGCACCAAATGGGGATGTTGACATGCGCAGTAAGCACTCTTCATTGTCTAGCGGGTGACTTTTCAAATGATGCTACATATTAGCAGTAATGCTACGTTTTGTAGCAACGCTTTTGCCGCATACTTGACATATTTCTGTTGTCTGTTCGACGTATTCCCACTTGAAGCCAAACCACGGCCAGACGATGGACTACATGCTGTTTTTCTTGGGAATTAATTCTTCCTTCATTTGTTACCAGATTCGCACCTACTTTATCTCGTATTACCCCTCGCACCACAGCTAACGTTACCCATGCTGTTACCTCTCTGCTCCGCGAGGGCGTATACGTATGTGACGTATGTAAGAAGGTGCGCTTGCTGTCTGTGAGAAGGAGAGAGAAGAAAGAGTGGGGCTAACAGGAAATGCGTGAGAACATATACTCGAATATCACGATATATAGTCATTTTCCATATCGCACAGAGACAAACTCACAATATATCGAGTATATCGATATATCGCCCGGCCCTAAATGCAAGCACTTCTTGGAAGGAGGAAGTGGAGGGGTTGAGTAGGCCATGGAGGGGGAGCGAGGGAGAACAAGGAACACAACAAATACGCGGTGTTTGGTCATTTTAACGTGAAATAAACTATATCAAAATTAAGATATTTTCATAATTCAAATCTTGTTTAAAAAAGTATTTGGCCACCTGCCTTGACTCACATATGAACTTGAAGTGCCATCCCATTCCTAACCCATCGGGTTCAATATGATGTCGGTCCACCTCTTGCAGCTATTACAGCTTCAACTCTTCTGGGAAGGCTGTCCACAAGGTTGGAGTTCGATATTGTTGAGTGTGTTTGTAGGAATTTTTGACTATTCTTTAAAAAGTGCATTGGTGAGGTCACACACTGATGTTGGTCGACCTGGTTCTGTCTCCGTTCTAATTCATCCCAAGGCGTTCCTGTGCAGGCCAGTCAAGTTAATCCACACCAGACTCTGTCATCCATGTCTTTATGGACCTTGCTTGGTTCACTGGTGCACAGTCATGTTGGAAGAAGAACTGTTCCCACAAGGTTGGGAGAATGGAATTGTCCAACATGTTTTGGTATACAGGAGCATTCAAAGTTCCCTTTACTGGAACTAAAGAGCCAAGCCCAACTCCAGAAAAACTACCCCACACCATAATTCCTCCTCTACTAAATTTCACACTTGGCACAATGAAGTCCGAAATGTAGCGTTCTCCTGGCAACCTCCAAAACCAGACTCATCCATCAGATGACCAGATAGAAAAGTGTGATTCATGTCCAGTGACAACGCGCTTTACACCACCGCATCTGACGCTTTGCATTGGACTTGGTGATGTATGGCATAGATACAGCTTCTGGGCCATGGAAACCCATTCCATAAAGCTCTCTGCGTACTGTACGTGGGCTAATTGGAAGGTCACATGACGTTTGGAGCTCTGTAGCAACTGACTGTGCAGAAAGTCGGCGACCTCTTTGCACTATGCGCTTCATCATCCGCTGACCCCTCTTTTGTCAGTTTGTGTGGCTTACCACTTGGTGGCTGAGTTGCTGTTGTTCCCAAACTGTTTCATTTTCTTATAATGAAGCCGACAGTTGACTTTGGAATATTTAGGAGCGAGGAAATTTCACGACTGGATTTTTTGCACAGGTGGCATCCTACGACAGTTCAATGTTGGAAATCACTGAGAGCGGCCCATTTTTTCACAAATGTTTGTAGAAACAGTCTTCATGCCTAAGTGCTTGATTTTATACACCTGTGGCCGGGCCAAGTGATTAGGACACCTGATTCTGATCATTTGGATGGGTGGCCAAATACTTTTGGCAATATAGTGTATCTTACAAACTCGATACATCGCCCAGCCCTAGTTGACTTTTTGGTGTTTTCATTCGCACCATATGTGAGAAAGGTTGTTGGAAACTACTAACACCTAATGAAGTCCTCAAACATTACTTTCACTGATGCTGTGAAATGAGTATTTATTGAACTTAAGTGCCTGGATACAAACAAAACTAAACACAACTTTAGAAACATTGTGCAGGCTAGATTGTGCTGATCATTGAAAATAAGATCAAGCCAACCCTTGTATCAAGCGGATTATGTTGAGTCAATTGGAAACGAACATGAAGCCCATTAGTGTCACCATCAGGAAGTGACAATACAAATCGATAAATACATCTATAAATAGATATCATCAATACTTAACATTACATATCTCATTTACTTGACTCTTATAGAATAGAATAGAATAGAAAATATTTTATTGATCCCTGGGGAAAATTCAGCTATTGGACTATAGGTTTGGTTTATTTGGGTGTTTAAATTGTGTGCATTGCCCTCTTTATGTTCGTGCAGACGTCCAAGTGGATTTTGATGACGTCTGGCTTGCGTTGATCTGTAAGATCCAATCTGCTGTTTATGCTGCAGCTGCCTTGGCAGATTTACATATTGGATTTTTACCCGTATGAGGCCAGATTACGATATGAGGACATCATCTTTTTCCAAGGGCTATTTTTTTTGTATTTATGCTGCCTAGCATCTTTAGCGTACAAAATGTATCAAAGTGGACCCCGCAACCTTCAAGTTGTATGTATGCGGCCCTCGCCAGAAAAAAAAAGTTTGGACTTGCTTGTGAAAATTGTCTGATTTCGGCAACAAGACGGAATAAATAAAGTACTATCTAATCTAATCTAATCTAATCTAAAACAAACTCTCAGAAAATCCGGTATAATATTGGTCCTCCATAAATATTATACAATCAAGAATAAGTAATCCTTCAAGGAATTCACAGGCTTTATTGAGATCGTTGCGACCTAAAATACCCGAATTTTCAGATTTTTTCTTTTCAAAAAGTTGCAATGTTTTGAAGCTTATCTTTTCTTTTTACATTAAATCAACTTGTAATTTTATGAATTTGCTATCCATTTTAAAGGCCTACTGAAATGAGATTTTATTATGTAAACGGGGATAGCAGGTCCATTCTATGTGTCATACTTGATCATTTCGCAATATTGCCATATTTTTGCTGAAAGGATTTAGTAGAGAACATCGACGATAAAGTTCGCAACTTTAGGTCGCTAATAAAAAAGCCTTGCCTTTACCGGAAGTGGCAGACGATGTGCGCGTGACGTCACGGGTTGTGGAGCTCCTCACATCCTCACATTGTTTATAATGTGAGCCACCAGCAGTAAAAGCAATTCGGACCGAGAAAGCGACAATTTTGCCATTAATTTGAGCGAGGATGAGGGATTCTTGGATGAGGATGCGGGCGACGGCAGTGTGAGCGTTTCAGATGTAATTACACACATTTACTAGGATAATTCTGGAAGATCCCTTATCTGCTTATTGTTTTAATAGTGTTTTAGTGAAATTGTAAAGACATACCTCAAAGTCGGATGGCTGCGGTGAACACGCCAGTGTCTCAGAGAGAAGCTGAGGAGCCAAGCTCACAGCTGCCTTTTTTGAGAGCTACTGCAGGAGGACGAGTAATCCACTGATGTCTCCGGTAAGATATACATCACAATTTTCCCATCCAAAAACATGCTGGTTGACGTAGAGAAACATGTTCGCTTGACCGCTCTCTGTTAAAGCTTCACAACAAACAAAGAAACACCGGCTGCGTCTCGGTGTTAAAGGCAGCTGCAATACACCGCTTTCCACCAACAGCATTGTTCTTTATAGTCTCCATTATTAAATGAACAAATTGCAAAAGATTCAGCAACACAGATGTCCAAATTACTGTGTAATTGTGCGATGAAAAGAGACGACTTTTAGCCGTAAGTGGTGTCCCCTCAAACCTGAAACGTCACAAACACACGTCATCATACGCATCATTATACCGTGATGTTTTCAACAAGAAACTCCGCGGTAAATTTAAAAATTGTAATTTAGTCAACTAAAAAGGCGGTATTGACATGTGTTGCAATGTTAATATTTCATCATTGATGTATAAACTATCAGACTGTGTGGTCGGTAGGTAGTAGTGGGTTTCAGTAGGCCTTTAAAGTGTTCCTTGTAACCTGAACCTCAAAAATCACAGAATTTCAACAAAAAAATGGAAAACAAAAATAAAAAATACATTCTTATCCTACTCATTTTATAACCAACTTAAAGTAGACACTAGAAGGCAGCAAAAGCACATACTTAAAATACTATAGTGTATTAGGTAATTATTAACTAATAATAGTAATCATTAAATCACAGGAACATGTCAAGTTGCAGACATCCTCTGTTTTATGCTTGAAAATTGTTTGACCATCTTAAACATTCAATATCCTTTCTCTCTGGCACTCATCGAGGGTGGACGCTCCCCTTTCCTCTCCCTTATCTCTCCTGCTGGCTTTTTTGTTTTGTCTTGTCTTAACTTTCTTGTTGCCTCTTTTTGCACTGCTCTCCAAATCTAAACATTAGAACTATTTAACTGGCCTCAACAAAATTGACAAGATCTTGGGTTTGGGGGAACCTGCTGTCGTGACGAAGCGGTTGTTGCTGGACACACGGCGGATTCTTGGGAGAAGAAGGAGGGTCGCGTGCCTGGCGACCCTTTTCTGTCGAGGACGTGAAGATATCAACCTATTCGGAATTATGACAACAGGACATCTGCTGATTGGAGTAAGCGTTGCTCTGGTTTGTCGACAAATTGGAAGTTGCTGGCAGTCTTCAAAGTACACCAAAGCTGCCACAAATGATTGGAGGATGCGGGAAGAACTGTGGGTTACATCGGACTGTCTACCCCGCAGGTTTGAGGACCAGTCATAGACAATTCAGAGTGAAAAGCACATTTTATTTTCACTCGCATACAAATCATTCTAACTTGGATTGTTTCCCTGGCTTCGAGACTCTCCCGAAGGACACTGCAGCGAAGACACAAACAACTCCCTTCTTGTTTCTCATGGACACACACCTGTTGTTGTTGACTTTGGACTAGCGACTGCACGACATCAAGACCGCGGAATAGAAACACACTGCAGGCTTACACAAGAACATCCATCCATCCATTTCCTACCGCTTAATCCCATTTGAGGTTGCGGGGGGCGCTGGCGCCTATCTCAGCTACAATCGGGCGGAAGGTGGGGTACACCCTGGACAAGTCGCCACCTGATCGCAGGGCCAACACAGATAGACAGACAACATTCACACTCACATTCACACACTAGGGCCAATTTAGTGTTGCCAATCAACCTATCCCCAGGTGCATGTCTTTGGAGGTGGGAGGAAGTCGGAGTACCCGGAGGGAACCCACGCATTCACGGGGAGGACATGCAAACTCCACACAGAAAGATCCCGAGCCTGGATTTGAACCCAGGACTGCAGGACCTTCGTATTGTGAGGCAGACGCACTAACCCCTCTTCCACCGTGAAGCCTACACAAGAACATGCATCCACAAAAATATACGCCACACATACACCCCCCCTCCCCCCAACCCAACGCCCTTGACGCAAATCCCGTAGGGGTGATGAATGGATGGTCAGCGCATGAGAGCTGGGGCCTACCACCTTGACCTTGAACTACCTTCCCTCTGTTGCTAGATATCTCGAGATGTATGTTGTAATATGTATATGTGCTTTGCTATGGAAGTTTTTTTTCCACTCCAGACTGGGCCCTAGGGCCCAGTCTAGATTGTATTGTTTTACTCATCCTTCCCCAGCGTTGACCTTTTTCCCATATTTTAGGGGGCGCCTTATGGCAACCCATCAGCGTTCTTGTTCTGTAACCCTTGTTTGTCTAATCCTGAACAAGTTTGTGCTGAAAACAAAGTTTCGTTGTACTTGTGCAATGACAATAAAGACCTATCCTATCCTATCCTATATACAGTATGTTCCATCATGAATTGATTAACGTGGACCCCGACTTAAACAAGTTGAAAAACGTATTGGGGTGTTACCATTTAGTGGTCAATTGTATGGAATATGTACTGAACTGTGCTATCTACTAATAAAAGTTTCAATCAATCAATTAATCAATCAATCAATCACATTTACCCCCACACGCTAAAACTTTTTCTGCATGCAAAACTATAATTGAACTCTATAAAATGCAGAGGTGAGTAAAGTACCCAAAAATTGAACTCAAGGAAGAGTACCGTTACTTTACAAATAATAGGACTCAAGTAAAAGTAAAATAAAGTGATCAAATGATTACTTGAGTAAGAGTCAGTGAGTATTGTGTGAAAAAAACTACTCAAGTATTGAGTAACTTGTGAGTAACTTCTGATCTATTTAGTTGCTATTTTAATGGTCAATGGACTACAACGGTACTTTGTGTGTGTGTGTGTGTGTGCGCGTGTGTGCGTGTGTGTGTGTGTGTGTGTGTGTCTTCTTGTATTTCTACAAGAAATACAAAAAAATTGCGTGACTTGCAACTGCACACGGCAAATGAGAGAAAACACACCAAGCTTGGATGATGTGATAGTAGTACACACACACACACACACACACACGCACACACACACACACACACACACACACACACACACACACACTTGCATGCAGACAAAAGATAATAATGACCATATTCTTAGGAAAGTATTTCTAACTTCTAAGTTTCATGGAAAGAAACTCTAAACTGTAATTAAGCTGTTCAGCACACAGGCACGGCGTCGCATAAATTAAGAAATATGCAGAGCTTTAACGATCACGACTGTAAGAAAAAGAGGTTAAGAGTTCTACTCCCACTGGATCCATGTTTATTAGATATTAAAAATGCTCAGAGTCAAAGAGGGCTTTTGATAAACACGCACCAGGTAGCGGATGTCACTTAATGGAAACGTTTCACCTTCTCACAGGAACAAGGAACAAGTTACAGATGAGAGGAAAAAAACAAGTTTCATGTTTTTTTTTTTGTTTTGTTTTCTGCCGCTACAAACGATCCCTATATAGGAAATAAAGATGAAAATGGTAAAAGTGCTGGTGTGATAAGCATTTAAAGGGGACATATAATGATTTTAATATAAAACACGTCCTTTTGGTCGAGATACTATATGTACCGTATTTTTCGGACTATAATCCTTTTATTTTCTCAAAACTCGACAGTGCGCCTTATAACCCGTTGCGCTTAATGTACAGAATCATTTTGGCTGTGCTTACCGACCTCGAAGCTCTTTTTTTTGGTACATGGTGAAATGATAAGTGTGACCAATAGATGGCAGTCACACATAAAAAATACGTGCAGACTGCTTTGCTTACCGACCTCAAAGCTCTTTTAGTTGGTACATGGTGAAATGATAACTGTGACCAATAGATGGCAGTCACACACAAGAGATACGTGTATAATGCTTTGCTTACCGACCTCAAAGCTCTTTTATTTGGTACATGGTGAAATGATAAGTGTGACCAATAGATGGCAGTCACACAAGAGATACGTGTATGATGCTTTGCTTACCGACCTCAAAGCTTTTATTTGGTAGATGGTGAAATGATAAGTGTGACCAATAGATGGTAGTCACACATAAGAGATACGTATAGACTGCTTGGCTTACTGATCTCGAAACTCTTTTATTTGGTACATGGTGAAATGATAAGTGTGACCAATAGATGTCAGTCAAACATAAGAGATATGTGTACAATGCTTTGCTTACCAACCTCAAAGCTCCTTTTTTTTGGTACATGGTGAAATGATAAGTGTGACCAATAGATGGCAGTCACACATAAAAAATACGTGTAGACTGCTTTGCTTACCGACCTTGAAGCTCTTTTAGTTGGTACATGGTGAAATGATAACTGTGACCAATAGATGGCAGTCACACATAAGAGATACGTGTATAATGCTTTGCTTACCGACCTCAAAGCACTTTTATTTGGTACATGGTGAAATGATAAGTGTGACCAATAGATGGCAGTCACACATAAGAGATACGTGTATGATGCTTTGCTTACTGACCTCAAAGCTTTTATTTGGTAGATGGTGAAATGATAAGTGTGACCAATAGATGGTTTGAGTTTGAGTTTGAGTTTGGTAGTCACACATAAGAGATACGTATAGACTGCTTGGCTTACTGATCTCGAAACTCTTTTATTTGGTACATGGTGAAATGATAAGTGTGACCAATAGATGTCAGTCAAACATAAGAGATATGTGTAGAATGCTTTGCTTACCAACCTCAAAGCTCCTTTATTTGGTACATGGTGAAATGATAAGTGTGATCAATAGATGGCAGTCACACATAAGAGATACGTATAGACTGCTTGGCTTACCGATCTCGAAGCTCTTTTATTTGGTACATGGTGAAATGATAAGTGTGACCAGTAGATGGCAGTCACACATAAGAGATATGTGAAGAATGTTTTGCTTACCGACCTCGAAGCTTCTTTATTTGGTACATGGGGAAATGATAAGTGTGACAAATAGATGGCAGTCACACATAAGAGAAACTGTACATGTAGACTCCTTTGCTTACCGATCCCGAATCTCTTTGATTTGGTACATGGTGAAATGATAAGTGTGACCAAAAGATGGCAGTCCCACATAAGAGATATGTGTAGACTGCAATATGATGGCTGTCATACCATAAATTGATTAACGTGGACCCCGACTTAAACAAGTTGAACAACTTATTTGGGTGTTACCATTTAGTGGTCAATTGTACGGAATATGTACTGTACTGTGCAATCTACTGATAAAAGTCTCAATCAATCAATAAAACAAATTAGAGATATATGTAGACTACAATGTGACTGAAGTAAACAACACCAAAATTGTATACGTCCGAAATCCATCAAAATGTTTTAGTACGGCTTTGATAAGAGATGAAGCCGCATTGCTTGATGGATTGTACTGTGCTTCAACATATGAGTATTATTATGGTGTGTGTATAAGGTAAGATTGGCTGGCGTTTTGTTTCGCAATATTATGCAAAAGCAGCTAGTCTTATGTTCTGCTACCTGCTGATCTGTATTTGGGTGCATAAGTCTTGAAAATTTGCGCAGGTCCGCCTTTGTAGTCCGTGGCGACAACGTAGTCGAAAAGCTTCTTCTTTTTCTCTATTTTCTTGTTATGGGATAATCATCCTCCGCTGTTGCCATTTCTAATATAAAGTAGTGTAAAGTTCTTACTTATATATGTCAGTAAATTCGTCATGAAAGCGCTAAAACATACTGGTATAGTGAGTTTACGTTATTCACCCAAGGAACTATAGTTATTAGAGCGTTCGGGTCGGAAGGATTTTCACGGGACATATTTCCGGCGTTGTTATTGCACTAGTGAGCCACGGCTGAGGAGATGCTGCCCGGTTATTCATTTAAGTAAAGTCCGTATGTCATTAAAACAGTTAGCTACATCTTTTGACACTTCTTTCACTCTCGTCCTTGCACGCTACACCGCTACAACAAAGATGACGGAGAGAAGACGCTGCTGAAGGTGTGCCACGTTAATAAAACCGCCTACAAAACGGCGCATCCGGAAGCGAGTGTCAGAAAGCGGCTTGAAGATGATCTGTAAAACATAATCCATGCATCATGTTGACCAAAGAACCAACATTACATGTTATGTAGACCACAAGGAAATGTTTTCAGTTTAGAAAACAAAAAAAAGAAATGACCCTTTTAATGTGCCCTATAATCCGGTGCAACTACTATATGAAAATAGACCAGACTAAACCCGCTCATCGGGGGTGTGCCTTATAATCCTTTTCGCCCTATGGTCTGGAAAACACGGTATTGGACATGCTTGTAACTTTTGCTCCACTGTCACTTTTATAACCCATTTGTTTGAGTCCCTCTGCAAGATGTTAGATTCTGGAGGCGTTCCCAGATTGCAAATGAAACCATGCTTCACCCTCTCCTGAAGTATCATACTTTATCTTTTGAAAATGAACAGTGATTGAATGCATATTTTGAAGTCGTCACAGCTCTTATTTTTCCAGACAGGGTAAAAACAAACGTCACAAACAATATATAGATTCACCCGATGACAACATTAGGTACACCTAAATAATAGTAGCCCCCATGTCATGAATGAGCCCAACAATTTGATGCTTGAATGGCGTCAATCGGATGAAAACAAAAGAAGGCGGACAAAAAGGAGGTGGAAATAAGAGAAAGAAACGCTCGCACACTTTCCGATGGATTAAGACTGCATAAAAAAAGAAGTTCTGAGTAGCATTTATGTCACTGCATTTCACACGACTGTGTTGCTATGCACATGCCATAATTATAAGAAAATAATATTTTACTTTACCTTTTGTGTTTTCTAATAGCCTAAATCAGGGGTCACCAACCTTTTTGAAACCAAGAGCTACTTCTTGGGTACTGATTAATGCAAAGGGCTACCAGTTTGATACACATTTAAATAAATTGCCAGAAATAGCCTATTTGCTCAATTTACCTTTAACTCCATGTTATTATTTATAATTAATGATATTTATCTTTGTGGAAACACTGCTCATCTTAATGATTTCTCACAATAAATATATATTTTTGATGACATGTTTTAAATAGGTTAAAATCTAATCTTGTGGGGCGGTATAGCTCGATTGGTAGAGTGGCCGTGCCAGCAACTTGAGGGTTGCAGGTTCGATTCCCGCTTGTGCCATCCTAGTTACTGCCGTTGTGTCCTTGGGCAAGACACTTTACCCACCTGCTCCCAGTGCCACCCACACTGGTTTAAATGTAACTTAGATATTGGGTTTCACTATGTAAAAGCGCTTTGAGTTATTAGAGAAAAGCGCTATATAAATATAATTCACTTCACTTCACTTTAGAGTATATAACAAATTGGACCAAGCTATATTTACAACAAACCCAAATCATTATTTCTTCTAGATTTTCCAGAACAAAAATTTTAAAAGAAATTCAAAATACTTTTAAATAACATTTAAATTTGATTTTACAGATTTTCTAGATTTGCCAGAATATTTGTTTTAAATTTTAATCATAATAAGTTTGAAGAAATATTTCACAAATATTCTTCGTCGAAAAAACATAAACTAAAATTAAGAATTAAATTAAAATGTATTTATTCTTCTTTACAATAAAACAAATAAAATACTTGAACATTGATTTAAATTGTCAGGAAAGAAGAGGAAGGAATTTAAAAGGTAAAAAGGTATATGTGTTTAAAAATCCTAAAATCATTTTAAGGCTGCATTTTTTCTCTAAAATTGTCTTTCTGAAAGTTATAAGAAGCAAAATAAAAATAAAAATAAAAATACAATTTATTCAAACAAGTGAAGACCAAGTCTTTAAAATATGTTCTTGGATTTTCTAATTCTATTTGAGTTTTGTCTCTCTTAGGATTAAAAACGTTAAGCAAAGTAAGACCAGCTTGCTAGTAAATAAATACAATTTAAAAAATAGAGGCAGCCTACTGGTAAGTGCTGCTATTTGAGCTATTTTTAGAACAGGCCGGAGGGCGTCTCATCTGGTCATTACGGGCGACCTGGTGCCCGCGGGCACCGCGTTGGTGACCCCTGGCCTAAATCCTGAGAGCATGACTAAGGCACACCAAATCTGATTTATTTTTTGCCCTCAAGTGACCCAGTTCTATACGCTCAAAAGTGCTTCAAATCGGCTTTTTCTGCATCAGATTCAGGGCACATCGAGAAGTAGTCCTGAATCTGATTGGAATTTGATATTTTCAAATATGATTTCAGTCTAAACCAGGTGTGTCAAACTCATTTTAGATTGGGGGCCACTTGGAGAAAAATCTACCCCCAAGTTGGCCGGACAGGTAAAATCACGGCACAATAACTTAAAAATAAAGACAACTTCAGATTGTTTTTTTTGTTTAAAAATAGAACAAGCACATTCTGAAAATGTACAAATCAGAATGTTGTTTTTTTGGGTTTTTTTACACTTACATGTTGTGGTTAATACGTAGTATTGTATTTTTATTTGTCGTTATTTATACTTTCTGAATAAATCATGTGATAATTATCATCAGTCAACTCATTGGTGTTGATTTTGAATATATCTAGATAAAAAAATTGTATCAAAATCAAATTGATGTTATTTATGTAGTTTTCTCATTTTCCTTGACTGGTGCACTAACATCATGTGTTTTTTGTTTTTTTTTAAATATGTAGCATCATTTACAAAGATACAAATAATTGCTATTGCGACATCTAGTGGACACATTTAGAACAGCGGTTTCTTTCATTCAAAAATGTTTTAAAATTGTTATACTTACAATTATTATTTATTTATTTATTTTTATTGTGCTATGGAGTATATTGCAGGGTTTCCCACACATTAATTTATTTGTGGCGGCCCGCCACGAAAGAATTACGGCCGCCACAAATAAAAAAAATAAAAAATGTAACTATATATATTTTTTTCTTTTCTTTTTTTTTCGGCTTTTTACTCGCTCGACCGCTCATAAAAGCAATGGGACTCTGCCTGTGAATTGATTTGTAGTTAAATATTATATAAATATGTAAATATTATATAAATATGTATATGAATATGTACATAAAGTGTTTTAATTTTATTCCAACTACGCGTTCTTCTTGGTCATCGAATACATTGAGAACAGGAAGTGAACAAATGTTTTAGCAACTGTTATGTAAAAGAAAAGGGGTAGATTTAAATAATCTATGCATCATTCTATTCCTTTTCGAACATGTTAAAATGAGAAACGGGAAATTGTGATGTATCATGTTGTATGCTTGCATGTTCGAAATAAACTCAAACTCACCTCAACTCAAGATACAAAGAATTGCTATTGCGACATCTAGAGGACACACTAAGAACAGCAGTTTCTTTCATTCAAAAACGCCGGCTAATATTTATACTTCAGGCCCGCGAACAGGTTTTATCTGACCGTACGTTTGACACACCTGGTCTAAACGCAATGCAACCTGAATGTGACTTGTTCGTTAGCTTTGGGCGAGCTATGTCAGTCGTGTTAAGTGAAGTGAATTTAATTTATGTAGTGCTTTTCTCCAATGACTCAAAGCACTTTACATAGTGAAACCCATTATCTAGGTTACATTTTTAGGTGGGTGAAGTGTCTTGCCCAAGCACACAACAGCTGTGACTAGGATGGCACGACGAGTTAAGTTCATACCAAAAAGTTATATTTTGGTTTCATCTGACCACATGACATTCTCCCAATCCTCTGCTGGATCATCCATGTATCCATTTTGGTACAAACTCAACTTGTCGTGTTTGGAGGAAGAAGAATACTGAGTTGCATCCCAAGAACACCACACCTACTGTGAAGCATGCGGGTGGAAACATCATGCTTTGGGGCTGTTTTTCTCCTAAGGGGACAGGACGATTGATCCGTGTTAAGGAAAGAATGAATGGGGCCATGTATCGTGAGATTTTGAGCCCAAACCTCCTTCCATCAGTGAGAGCTTTGAATGGTTGACCAAATGCTTATTTCCCACCATAATTTACAAATAAATTCTTTAAAATTCCTACAATGAGAATTCCTGGATTTTTTGTTCACATTCCGTCCCTCACAGTTGAAGTGTACCTATGATGAAAATTACAGACCTCTGTCAGCATTTTAAGTGGGAGAACTTGCACAATCGTTGGCTGACTAAATACTTTTCTGCCCCACTGTAAGTGCAGTTGTATACTGAGCTCCAAAAGTCATAGATGATACGTGACCGGGCCGGCAAGGATGAAAATCGGAAGAAATTCGGGAGAAAGGTTGGCACGGGAGGGGACTGAAATCCGGGAGTCTCCCGGGAAAATCAGGAGGGTTGGCAAGTATGCTCTATGGTTAAGAAAAACTGGCTAATATCATATTCCAAGACATACTAATTTTCATCAAACTGCTTTTGGAAAAATGAACAAATAAATCTGCCTGTACGACATCTGTCCTCTCATGCATGACTTGCTAGCAGATGGAAGGCAATGAGCTGTTAATGTCAGGCCTACCTGGTTTTCCTACCCAGCAGAACCGCAGTCAAAACACATCTACTGCTTTGCTAATGATCTGTGACAGATTGACAAGTCCTCTCTGCTGAGATTTCTCATAAAACAACCACACGTATTGATCAGATGGGCTCCACACCACAAGCTGATGCATGTCTGATTAGTTCGCAACAACAAATCCACAATCTAATTTCCATGCACTTACACACCGAAATGGAAATATTTTAAGGATCGGTTCGTGAAACACACTAACGGTTCCCCTAAAAAGCTTTTATTACAATATTCCGTATGCTACAAGGTCACTGGCTGTTGGGAGCGAGTGTAATTATCCCGTAAAATTGCCCTCAACTTTTAGCACCTCAGCTTCATAAAGATTTAAAATCTGACACAACAAGGACGAGCACATTTTCATCGAGTAATGGGATATAGATGCTTCTACCTGCAGCAGTAAATATGTAGGATTTCCCTTCATACCCTCTTCTTCAATACCGGAGCAAAGTCACTTCAAGGTGATACCAGGGAGAATAGGATCCTGAGGCCTATTGACTCTGAACATTATTAATTCAGTTTCAAGCGTACAGCAGCGGCAGCATCATTTCAGAAGCCGAGATGAGAAATTGGAACAGTTGGGGGTGCAACGCTGTGTCTTTTTTTTCTCGAGCCCCTGTCAATACCTTGCCAAAAAAAAGATGGAGGTTACAGTCCTGATGGAGGTTCAATGCAGAGTGTCTCTGGAATCCAGATTTGTTTCAATGTCTAACACTCAATAACTCGTTTTTGGTAAGTTGTCAACAGCCAAAACAATGAGGAGCTTTCACGTACCGTATTTTTCGAAGTATAAGTTACTTTGGAGTATAAGTCGTACCGGCTGAAAATGCACAATAAAGAAGGAAACAACATCTATAAGTCGCACTTGAGTATAAGTCGCATTTTTGGGGGAAATTTATTTGATAAAACCCAATACAAAGAATAGACATTTGAAAGGCAATTTAAAATAGATAAAGAATAGTGAACAACAGGCTGAAAAAGTGTACAATATATGACGCATAAATAACCAAATAACCTCGTATGTTAGCGTAATATATTATGGTAAGAGTCATTGAAATAACTATAACATATAGAACATGCTATATGTTTATCAAACAATCTATCACTCCTAATTGCTGAATCCGATGAAATCGTATACATCTAGTCTCTTATGTGAATGAGCTAAATAATATTTTTTGATATTTTACGGTAATGTGTTAATAATTTCACACATAAGTCGCTCCTGAGTATAAGTCGCACCAAACTATGAAAAAAACTGTGACTTATAGTCCGAAAAATACGGTATATAAAGTCTTCCGACCTGTCAATCACTCGTTGATAGTGCTTCCATGTCGAGTCTACTGACAAATGTAAGTTAGAACTGAACGCTATTGTATTACAAAATACAACCTGCATGTACGAGCCAGTCTGCCCCGCAACAGGAGGAAAGAGAAAATGGAGGAACTTATTGACTAAAACCTTGGACAAGGGTTGTCATATGTTGCTCCAAAACCTGTATTGACCATTCAGTTTTCATGGTGCCTTCACAGAAGTGTAAGTATCCCATGCCTTGGGCACTAATACACCCCCATACCATCACAGATGCTGTCTTTTGAACGTCGCGCCTATAACAATCCGAATGGTTATTTTCCTCTTTGTTCCGGAGGACACCACGTCCACAGTTTCCAAATATAATTTGAAATGTGGACTCGTCAGACCACTGAACACTTTTCCACTTAGCATCAGTCCATTTTAGATGAGTTCGGGCACAGCGAAGCCAGCGGCGTTCTTTGGTGTGGTTGATAAATAGGTTTTGCTTTGCATAGCAGAGTTTTAACTTGCACTTACAGATGTAGCAACAAACTGTAGTAACTGACAGTGTTTTTTAAGTGTTCCTGAGCCCATGTGATGATATCCTTTACACACTGATGTCGGTTTTTAAAGCAGTACCGCCTGAGGGATCAAAGGTATGTGATATCATCGCTTACGTGCAGTGATTTCTCCAGATTCTCTGAAACTTTTGATGATTTTACAGACCGTAGATGGTAAAATCCCTAAATTCCTTGCAATAGCTCGTTGAGGAATGTTGTTCTAAAACTGTTCGACAATTTGCTTACAAATTGGTGATCGTCACCCCATCCTTGTTTGTGAATTACTTAGCATTTCATGGAAGCTGCTTTTATACCCAATCATGGCACCCACCTGTTACCAATTAGCCTGCAAACCTATGGGATGTTCCAAATAAGTGTTTGATGAGCATTTCTCAACTTTATCAGTATTTATTGCCATCTTTCCCAACTTCTTTGTCACGTGTTGCTGGCATCAAATTCTAAAGTTAATGATTATTTGCAAAAAAAAAATAATATGTTTATCAGTTTGAACATCAAATATCTTGTCTTTGTAGTGCATTCAATTGAATATGGGTTGAAAAGGATTTGCAAATCATTGTATTCCGTTTATATTTACATCTAACACAATTTCCCAACTCATATGGAAACGAAGTTTGTACTTGGCCAATAAAGTTCTGATTCTGATCTAATTTAAGGTCTTTAATGCCTTTTTCAATGCCATTACTAATGATGACAAAGGAAAACAAGAAGGTCATGAAAGACACATCCTAAAATATCTTATAAAGACAATCAAAGATAAAAAAAATTTAAATAGTTTCTGTTAGTTGCTTCTATTTTCTTTAGTAATTCCGTGTTTCATGGTTATTGTCTGTATTTTGTCCTTATTATAGTTTTGTTTTAATGTCTTAATTATTGCTTAGAAAAATATAGACAACAATTATCTATATGTACATTATTTAAAACAAACGCATAGAGAATGGTTTACTTGTAGATTGTAATTATTTGACTTTCATGTCGCATTTTGTTTTTGAAAGTAAGTAAGAAAAACAAACTGTGATCGGTCGGCTGGTTATGACATCGTTTCACACAGCCCACCTATGCGAACGTCTTCTCCGACGGTTTCGAAGCATTGTGTACTTCAAAAGTGACCGTTTTTTCAAAATATTTAGTTCCAGCTCAAACTTTAAAGTGAGTGTCGCTACCACTACTACACACAGAAAAAATGTGTGGAAGAGAATTGTAAGGAGGTCCCTGCAGGCTGTGTGTACCAAAACAAAGATTGTGGATGACTGACAAGAGGCTTACTTTGTTCATGTAGTTCTACCAGTAGCGGGCCGTGCGTTTCCCGCCTCGGCCTTCAGTGATGTCCTACTTAGTTTGACTTCAATAAATACAATATTTTATGTCTCCACATGACCACAGCCAGTGAAATACTATACAAAAACACACTAGTGCACTACTGCGTATTGAAACACCTCAACAGTGTACAAACTAGGTTATTTTCTGGTGTATTTAAAAAAATCAATAAACCCACATCAGCAATTAAAACATATCTTACGTGGGACTGTCAAAATTAAAATAACTGTTAAAAACATATTAAATATGAAGAAAATAAAGAAATAGAATAGTTGAACTCAAAATGTGTAGCACCCAGCCGACGTTGAGTTATCTAGTGGTACCACTAGTAGTTGATTCGAGTGAAAGCGGCGGGCAGTTTAGCTAGCTTCATCCATACATCCATTTTCTACCGCTTATTCCCTTTTGGGGTCGCAGGCGCCTATCTCAGCTACAATCGGGCGGAAGGCGGTGTACACCCTGGACAAGTCTTACCTCATCGCAGGGCCAACACAAATAGACAGACAACATTCACACTCACATTCACACACTAGGGCCAATTTAGTGTTGCCAATCAACTTATCCCCAGGTGCATGTCACGGGGAGGACATGCAAACTCCACACAGAAAGATCCCGAGCCAGGGATTGACCCCAAGACTGCAGTACCTTCGTATTGTGAGGCAGACGCACTAACCCTTCTTCCACCGTGATAGCTAGCTTCAGGATCTAGTTTATAGTTTTTCTTTAAATATCCTTCTTGAAAATGTTTTTTTTTAAATATCCTTCTTGAAAATGGCCTTGCAAATATATATCTACCACATAATCAACATTTTGCTCTCCTTCTTCATGTGATTGGATACTGACTTGGGAGTGACAAGTGAGTATCCAATAACAGTTAAGTTTAACTTTAAGACTGAGATATACTCTCGCGTCGCATATCTTGCATCGTCCCCCCCGACGGCGTCTTGTTTGATTTTATAGTTCTTTTGTGGGGGTTGTCGCCAAACTTGTAATCGTCTTCCAAAACACTAAGGGACAGTATCTCCAGATGTAACATTTGCAGAATAGATACTGTGTATTTCCTTCCTGTGAAGAGTGACTACAACCTAGTTTTGTCCTGATACCAATATTTTGGTACCTCTACCGATACTTTTGAGAGCTGGTATAGCACAAAATATGATTCATCAGTATTGCGGTACTATACTAATACCGGTATACCGTACAATCCTACTACAACCACTGAACCACAACATCTAAAACTTTGTCTACACTGGAACTAATCATTCCTAATAATCAGTTTACTTTGAACGGACGTTGTACTTATAAACCTTTGTGAAGATGGACTGTGCAACTTCTGAATTAGTCGCGGCAGAGGCCGTAATTGTTTGCAACAACATTTGGCCGTTCGGGACATGGGACAAGAGAGATCAAACGTAATTATAAACAAACAAAACTGTTAAAAAACGATTGTAAGTTAACGAAATGCTGGTGTTTATCTCTACTGTTTATTGTTTATTGAATGGATCCCCATTAGCTGATGCCAAGGCGACTGCTAGTCTTCCTGGGGTCCATAAAGGAGCATACAAAATACAAATAAAAAGAATACATGCATTACCAAACATTACACAAAGGAAAAATACAGCATAAGATAAAAAAAGCTAGTTGAACCTAGCATTAAAAATTCACGTCATGTGGGCAGCTGCAAAAGGTGTATCTTCAAAGCTGTCTTTACAATTTACTTTGTGAGAGATTAATGGGAGATGGCAACCGATTCTAGAATGATATACATTATGTGGTCATGTTCAGAGTTCACAAGTGTTTAAAATATACCGTGCCTGAAAGATTATTGACGTAGAATGAGAAATGTTGTGTTGGCACAAGATTTGTCAAAAGTTAAGTGTTGTACTTTCACTTTGTGACTTCTCCCGGACACAACAACAAAGCAATAACCTGAACAACACACATTCAGTAATTATTTTCAGAGATATTAAGTACACAATATTAGTTTTAATGCAAACATTTCCCCACTGTTGTTTTACTTCATACACTGATTCGTGCATTTGAAGCACAAAGTCTGTTCGCCTGTGTTCAGGGACTCTCCCTGACAGAAACTGACCAATCACAGCTCTTGTAATGTCTTTGTGATCATGTTCTGTTTAGTTATGTTCTGTTTTGTTTTTGACTCAATTAGTTCCGGTTTTGCGCACCCTGGTTTGTTGTAGTTTCCATGACCACCATTAGTTTCACCTGGCTCATTTGTTTGGACTCACGCACCTGTCAATAATCACGGCACTATTTAAGCCTGTAGTTGCCAGGCAGTCAGACTGGCGACATCACCCTCTACACACCCTTGATATACTTCTTGCCATAGATTCATCCTTTTCACGTCACATTAAGTGTTTTCGTTTTTGTTGTCCATAGTTCTGCCATTGTGCGAGTTTTTGTTTTCAGAGGTAAGTTTTGAACCTCTGCTGAGGGCGCCTTTCGCTGAGAGCAATGCAGAGAATAAGACCTCTAGTATAGATTTGAAAGCCAGAGGCGAAGACGTACCAATTTATTAATGACAGAAAAGTTATTGAGTTCATTTTCTTTCATTGTTTAATTTATTGACTTACTAACTACCGACGCGGGCCTAAAACTGTATATTTTGTTTAATGTCTGTGGATTTCGAATGTGATGCTTTTTAATGCCATTTAAGGTCCTATTTTTGGCTAAATCAATGTAATGACTTCAGTCAATCAATCAAATTTTATTTATATAACCCTTAATCACAAATGCCTCAAAGGGCTGCACAAACTCATCCGAATGGGAAAAAAGAGATACCTTGGAAAGGACTGCAGATTTACACATAACATTGACACAATGAAATGATCAGGGGGTCGCAGCTTGCTGGGAGGATTGTTCTTCCAGGATGCAAACTGACTTTTCCGGACAATGATAGAAGGTAGGGACATGTTTAATTCCCAAAACTCAAAAGGGTACAAAAAACAGAAAACAACCCAAACGCAAGCGTGCCTAACGCACGCGAAGGCTAAGGCAAAAAACTTAGGACATATAACTTGAAACTAAAAAACCCCAAACAAACTTACTAAACTGTGGTTTGAATAAACAAAAACTTACTTGGCATGATATGAAGTATGAAAAGAACAGAGGCATTGCAGGAAACAATGATGCCAGGCCGACTAACCGGCAATGGCAGGCTTAAATAATGCCCCTGATTAGTGCTCAACTTTTAATAGAATGGTTGAAACTTTTATTAGTAGATTGCACAGTTCACTACATATTCCGTACAATTGAACACTAAATGCTAACACCCGAATAAGTTTTTCAACTTGTTTAAGTCGGGGTCCACGTTAATCAATTCATGGTAGGGTAGCAGGTAAGCGGCTAAACACTAATCAGAGACAGGTGAAGATAATTTGCAACCATGGCAACCAAAACAAACTCAAGGAGGTGCACCAACAGGAACTTAAGGAGTGCAAAACTAACAGAAAATACAAAAACATGATCCGGGCCACGGATCATGACACACACTTATTTTGCTTTGACCTAAAATGTTGGTCAAAATTATCAAAAGATGTATTGCACCAATAAGTGTGAGTATTCTTGCATTTAATTAAGAATAATTTCATAACATTTTATTTGACACAAAAAGCACACACTATGGTGGTAAAATAAGTATAAAAGGTAAAAAATGTAATTAAAACGGACAATTGTAATTGTATTGTTTGTAAGGTTGCTATTGTTGCATACATTTAGTATTACTATATTATTTTACTTGTGGTTTATTTATTACTTATTTATAGCCGTTTTTTTTAACTATTTTTAATAGTTGACTTTTGGTGGTAGAATAAATATTAATGTTTAAAATTAATGAGTAATTGTGTTTAGGGCTGCAACTAGCAATTAATTTGATTGTTGGTTAGTCAACGATTATCCGTAAATTATTCCTAAGTTATCAACTAATCAGATAATAATGTGTACTCGTATTTCATAGCTCTAATTTCGCCATCCAATTCTAAATTCAGCTTCAGTTATTGTAGGCATGTGCTTACAAACAACAAAAATGACTAATTCATTCATAAATATGTATTAATACTGTAACTGTGCTGTGACTTTTAATGCTTTTTAATGACCCGGAGGAACCCGGATTTATGACATCTGTTTCACGCAGCCCTGGTGTATGCCTATGGTGTATCGCCAAGAATCACATAATACCGCCTTGCATGTCCCTACCTTCTACCGTTGCCCGGAAAAGTCAATTTGCATCCTGGGAGAACAATCCTGTAGTCGAAAAACCCAACAAACAGCAGGACAACAATAATGTAACCTATGTCTGCAGTGATAAGAAGAGCAATGTGCAATAACCGTCTCGGACAACCCATCACCAGATCTATAAAACGGTATTGTTATTGGTCCTGGTAAAGCAGTATCGATACAATTCGACTGTTGCGTTCCTATAAGTACATGTCAGCCTTGCTCCACAGTTTTCTGTAGTGACAGGTCTAACCTTTAAATGCAACAATCCTGACAACTTAAACCTGCCCAATTTCCCTTTCCAGCCCTTTGTTGCTTTTCAGGTGGAAGACAGCAAATCTTACCGCTTCCAAACGCTGCCCGCAGGAGAATTGATTAAACGTGAATAACACATGAGCTATGAGCTATGCTTGCAATATAGCTGGTCAGGATTAAGGAAAGGAGGAACTGTCAGGGTAATTTTGCAGTGCTCTGCTGAGTTGTCCTGGCGTTCTGGAGTCATCATTACAGTGCTTGAACACAGGAAGGATTTCTGAAGTGATGCATTTGTCAGAACATGTCTCAAACTCAACCAGGTTTAGAAAACCGGTGTCTTCTTGGGATAGTAAGACAACACAACGTTAAAACAAATATTCTACAAGCAAACACTGATATACTGTTTCTCCTTTTCTGATCCGATACCTGAATTTGGATGTCTGCCAATTGCGATCATATTGATTATAGATACATGTCCTTTAAAACTGACTTTGAAACAACATTACCAAATAATTTCATTTGTAAATTGAGACAACGTTGGCGTCTAACGCTGGATCCACGTTGTTGGTTGGGAAATGACCAACATTCAAATTAACAGCAGAACCAAACATTGGTGGAACATTGTCAAAATGCATGTTGTTCCAATGTTATATTTGGATTACTCATTATCAGGACCTAATTCAAAAAGCTATCAACTTTGTTTTAATATATTTTTTGCCTGCTGGAGAGCAATGTATCACATTTATTTTGTTATATTATCAAAAATAGTTGTTTCATGATATGAGAGATTAAGAACAGACATACTAATAAATCATCAATCAATCAATCAATCAATCAATGTTTATTTATATAGCCCTAAATCACAAATGTCTCAAAGGACTGTATAAACCACTACGACTACGACATCCTCGGAAGAACCCACATAAGGGCAAGGAAAACTCACACCCAGTGGGCAAGGAGAAGTCACACCCAGTGGGACGCCAGTGACAATGATGACTATGAGAAACCTTGGAGAGGACCTCAAATGTGGGCAACCCCCCCCCCCCGTCTAGGGGACCAAAAGCAATGGATGTCGAGCGGGTCTAACATGATACTGTGAAAGTTCAATCCATAGTGGCTCCAACACAGCCGCGAGAGTTCAGTTCAAAGTGGATCCAAGACAGCAGTGAGAGTCCCGTCCACAAAAAAACATCCCAAGCGGAGTCGGATCAGCATCGTAGAGATGTCTCCAACCGATACACAGTCGAGTGGTCCATCCTGGCTCTCGACTCTGGACAGCCAGTACTTCATCCATGGTCATCGGACCAGACCCCCTCCACAAGGGAGGGGGGGACAGAGGAGAAAAAGAAAAGAAGCGGCAGATCAACTGGTCTAAAAAGGTGGTCTATTTAAAGGCTAGAGTATACAAATAAGTTTTAAGGTGAGACTTAAATGCTTCTACTGAGGTAGCATCTCGAACTATTACCAGGAGGGCATTCCAGAGTACTGGAGCCCGAAAGGAAAACGCTCTATAGCCCGCAGACTTTTTTTGGGCTTTAGGAATCACTAATAAGTCGGAGTCTTTTGAACACAGATTTATTTCTTGCCGGGACATATGGTACAATACAATTGGCAAGACAGGATGGAGCTAGACCGTGTAGTATTTTATACGTAAGTAGTAAAACCTTAAAGTCACATCTTAAGTGCACTGGAAGCCAGTGCAGGTGAGCCAGTACAGGCGTATTATGATCAAACTTTCTTGTTCTTGTCAAAAGTCTAGCATCCACATTTTGTACCAACTGTAATCGTTTAATGCTAGACATGGGGAGACCCGAAAATAATACGTTACAGGAATCGAGATGAGACGTATCACGAATTGATTAACGTGGACCCCGACTTAAACACGTTGAAAAACATATTTGGGTGTTACCATTTTGTGGTCAATTGTACGGAATATGTACTGTACTCTGCAACCTACTAATAAAAGTTTCAATCAAGCAATCCATCATACCGCCTTTGAATAATTGACATCAAAAAACTACACTCATTTATTGGAGAAATGTAGCCGACAGCTGGAAGCCAGAGTTGATCAACCTTTAAATTACTTCGGAATAATGTGATATCAACAATGTGATTAGACTAGGGCTGGGCGATATATCGATGTACTCGATATATCGCGGGTTTGTCTGTGCGAAATAGAAAAATACTATATTGTAGGGGTGCAACGGTAAGTGTATTGGTATTGAACCGTTTCGGTACGAGGGTTTCGGTTCGGTTCGGTTCGGAGGTGTACCGAACGAGTTTCCACACGGACATATTAGGTAGCGCACCGCAGGTTGTGTAAACAATGCAGAGCGAGGCACAACACACGGCAGGTTAGCAGCGACCGGGCTAGGACAACATGCAAAAGCCAGAGCTGGAAGACCCTCCTGCCTCGTTAACATCTCCCGTTTGGGAACACTTTGGCTGCGTGGTGCGATACAACAATGGAGGACGGAGGTTTGCCGACATTGTTCAGCAGCAGTAGGGTACGCTTCTGCCAAAACGTCAAACATGCTAACTCCTTTGAAGCGTCACCACCGCATTCAAGCAGCCTCTCCTTGGCGAGTCAGGCAGGGCTGAAGCAATAACAACTGTTTTTAGAGTAGACGATTTAAGACCATCCATCCATCCATTTTCTACCACTTGTCCCGTTCGGGGTCGCAGGGGGTTGCTGTATTGCATTAAAAACTAGAGTTTGACCCACTTCTATGATGGAAGAACAATAAGCCCATATATCCTCCTACTGCCAAGTTAGCCAGGCTGTGGGGGGGTGTTGATGAACGTGGACCCCGACTTAAACAAGTTGAAAAACTTATTGGGATGTTTGCATTCAGTGGTCAATTGTACGGAATATGTACTGTACTTTGCAATCTAATAATAAAAGTCTCAATCAATCAATCAAAAAAAAGCACTTTATATGTAGAAAGGTTTTGTAAAGAAAAAAATGTATTATGTTGTTTTCTTACTGTACCGAAAATTAACTGAACCGTGACCTCTAAACCAAAGTACGTACCGAACCGAAATTTTTGTGTACCGTTATACCCCTACTATATCGTGATAATCGAGTATACTTTCTCACGCAGTTGCTTTGAACCGCGGGCATTTAACTACAGGCTCTTTCCACTCTTTCTGGTCTGTCCTTCTCACAGACAGCAAGTGCACTTTCTTATATACATCACATATGTATACGCCCTCGCAAAGCAGAGAGGTAGCAGCATAGGTAACGTTAGCTGTGATGCTAGCGGAGCCGTGCGAGTGGTAATACGAGAGAAAGAAGGTACAAATCTGGTAACAAATGAAGGAAGAATTAATTCCCAAGAAAAACAGCAGGGAGTCCATCGTCTGGTGGTGGTTTGGCTTCAAGCGGGAATATGTTGAACAGACAACCGTAATTTGTCAAGTGTGGGGCAAAAGCGTTGCTACAAAAATTAGCGTTACTGCTAATATGTAGCATCATTTGAAAAGTCACCTGCTGGAGAATGAAGAGTGCTTACTTTGCTTACTTTGCAGGATGGACCGCTCGCCTGTATCGGTTGGGGACATCTCTACGCTGCTGATCCGCCTCCGCTTGAGATGGTTTCCTGTGGACGGGACTCTCACTGCTGTCTTGGATCCGCTTGAACTGAACTCTCGCGGCTGTGTTGGAGCCACTATGGATTGAACTTTCACAGTATCATGTTAGACCCGCTCGACATCCATTGCTTTCGGTCCCCTGGGGGGGGGGGGTTGCCCACATCTGAGGTCCTCTCCAAGGTTTCTCATAGTCAGCATTGTCACTGGCGTCCCACTGGATGTGAATTCTCCCTGCCCACTGGGTGTGAGTTTTCCTTGCCCTTTTGTGGGTTCTTCCGAGGATGTTGTAGTCATAATGATTTGTGCAGTCCTTTGAGACATTTGTGATTTGGGGCTATATAAATAAACATTGATTGATTGATTGATTGATTTCAACATCTCCATTCGGTGCCACACGCCCACAGCATCAAAATGCCGAGGCAAACATTTGCAGATCAACACCATATGAAAAAGATAGTCAACAACAAAAGGAGATAATGTCTGCAGTAACCTACCACATAGCGAAAGACAAACACTATTTGATTTCCTTTTAAGCAGCTCATTTTTATTTGACAGTTATTGAAATATCTTGTGTGACATCATGCACAAAAGTGCACTTCAGTTGTTTTAACTATAGTAGTGGCGTTCTATACAAAATGTGCACTTTAATGTAGTGTTGTTTTGATATGTCATCTTAGTGCACTAATAGCTTGTTTTAAAATGTCTCCGACAATCTTGCACTTTCTGTTTTGGAAATGACATGAATGTTTGTGCTACTAATCAATAACTGTTTAATAAATACAGTTTGTCAATTGACTTAGTTGTGATTTCCTTAACTGCATGAAAGTTTAAAATGAGCATATTTTAATGCAGTATGAACAAGAATGTTTTAATGTAGAAATATAGAATCATCATACTGCTGTGATTATATGTATCAAGTGTTAATTCAAGGCTGAGGCAAAATATCTAGATATATATTGTGTATCGAAATATGGCCTAAAAATATTGAGGTATTAAAAAAAGGTCATATCGCCCAGCCCAAAATCAGACTAAATATTCCAAAACAATACATTGTGTCTGCTGCTTCATGTCTTAAAATACCATTAAATTGCGCCCCAAAAGATAGGAAATTGTGCAAAGAGGCATGAGTTTTTGTTGCATGGTCCACCGAAATTCCAAATGCACTGCTTAAAGTCCTGGAATTGCATGCACACACACGTACACACACGCAAACACACACACACACACACACACACACACACACAAACGCACACGCGCGCGCCTCAGTGGACGGAGACTGAGTGGACTCTTACATGAAACATTAGACATGATTAGAAGCCATTCACCGAAATGCCTGTCACAACCCTGGCACCACCTGAGATTCAAGTCCCCTAAAGTATAGCAACACAAACGAAGACCTAAATATTGTATACATGACAGAAGGATGCTGAAAAGACCTAGGATTAGTTACGTCAGTAAAGTTTGTTATAACATAAGATTAGCTAACAACTTGAACTCTATGTATTAGTGATGGGCAGAGGTAGGTAGTAACAAGCGACATTTACTCCGTTACATCTACTTGAGTAACTTTTGGGATACATTGTACATCTAAGAGTAGTTTTAATGCAACATACTTTTACTTGAGTATATTTATAGAGAAAAAAACGCTACTTTTACTCTGCTCCATTTATCTACATTCAGCTCGCTACTCGCTACCGATTTTTATCGATCTGTTAATGCACGCTTTGTTTGTTTTGGTTTGTCAGACAGACCTTCAAAGTAGGATCTATCACATGCCTGCGTTTCACCAATCAAATACAGTCACCGGTGACGTTTGACTCCGTTTCACCAATCAAATGCAGTCACTGGTGACGTTTGACTCCGTTTCACCAATCAAATGCAGTCACTGGTGACGTTTTACTCAGTTTCACCAATCAAACAGAGCCAGGCGGTAACATGATTAACTGCACACTTTTTTATTTTTTATTTAAAAAAAATCTTTGTTTATAAATTTCAACATTTACAAACAGTTGAAAATAATAATCAATAATAAGTACACAAACAGTACAAAACAGTATAAAAACCGTACAAAACAGCACCAGGGGGTTGTAAATTCAATTCAAAGTAGCTGAAATAAAATACAAAATATATATATATATATATATATATATATATATATATAAAATCAACAAAGTGCAAAGGCATAGGCTCACTCAATCTCAGTAAATAACTTAAATTTGGAACACAGCATCATAGTTTTCACAGCTTTTTGGTTGTTAGAGGTGGAGTGTTTTAATGTAGAGTTCTAAATCTTTTTTAAAGGCACAAAAAACAGGTCAGGTATTGAGAAACGTACATTTCTGAATATAAAACTTAGCCAATAGTATCATGAGGTTGCAAAGGTATAATTCATTTTCAAATGTTTTTTCAATACAGTGTAAAACCAAATATACATTATTTAATATATGTTATTGTTTTAGTTGCTCAAGAGATATTCTTGGCTCTGAATTTGTTCATTGCTAGTTTTATGTTTTTGTGTATTACTTGTTGCTGTCATCATTAAACGAACAAGTTACTCATCAGTTACTCAGTACATGAGTAGTTTTTTCACAACATGCTTTTTACTTTCACTCAAATAAATATTTGGGTGACTACTCCTTACTTTTACTTGAGTAATACATCTCTAAACTAACAGTACTCTTACTTGAGTACAATTTCTTACTACTCTACCCACCTCTGGTGATGGGTAATGAATACATGATTCTAATATCAATTAGTACCAATAATAATGTGTACAAGTAGTATACATTGATTCAAATAACGTTGTCTGGAGCATTGTGCCATAACAAAGTTGTGTGTGGCTGCAGCTCAACCGTAGCAAAGTCGACACTCAATCTCAGTCGTCTATGACGACTTCAGGGGTTTACTCACTTGAGACTATGAACCATCTCCCCCTCCATGGCCATTGCTCATCTTTCTCAGACCCAATGTGGCAAAATTCTGCATTGAGCTCCAGAGCAGGGACAATTCTGTGTATCTGTTCCATTTTCCCACATTAGGGATGGACACTGAAACGCGGTTCCAGTGCCAGATGGTAGTAACTAGACCGAAAACAAGTATCCATCTATGTCTCATTTTGGTGCTAAAAGGATGCAGGCAAAGCAACAAGTGCTTGAGCGTGATATTGTGTAAGATACTTCTTGTGACGCTCTTTCAAAACTATACCGCCTTCAGGTGTAGCCCTAACTCAGTGGTTCTCAACCTTTTTTCAGTGATGTACCTCCTGTGAATTTTTTTTTTTTTTAATTCAAGTACCCCCTAATCAGACCAAGGCATTTTTGGTTGAAAAAAAGAGATAAAGAAGTAAAATACAGCACTATGTCATCAGTTTCTAATTTAATTAAATTGTATAGCAGTGCAAAATATTGCTCATTTGTAGTGGTCTTTCTTGAACTATTTGGAAAAATAGATATAAAAATAACTAAAAACGTGTTGAAAAATAAACAAGTTATTCAATTATAAATAAAGATTTCTACACAGAGAAGTAATCATCAACTCGGAGTGCCCTCTTTGGGGATTATAATAAAGATCCATCTGGATTCGTGATTTAATTCTAAACATCCATCCATCCATTTTCTACCGCTTATTACCTTTGGGGTTGCCAAGGGGCGCTGGTGCCTAACTCAGCTACAATCGGGCGGAAGGCGAGGTACACCTGCGATGAGGTGGCAAACAAACATCCAAAACATTCTAAACATTTCTTCTACCACCAACCCCCCCACCTCAATTCCCCACCCCATCTCCCGAATTCGGAGGTCTCAAGGTTGGCAAGTATGGATAAGTCGGGTGTGTCTTGAATGGCTCCGCCGAACCCCTGAGGCCGACTCACCGAACCCCTAGGGATCGATGGAACCCAGGTTAAGAACCACTGGTTTAGTGTTTTAGTTCTTGTCTTGCACTCCTATTTTGGTGTTGATTGTCATTGTCATGGGCTTCACGGTGGGAGAGGGGTTAGTGCGTCTGCCTCACAATACAAAGGTCCTGCAGTCCCGGGTTCAAATCCAGGCTCGGGATCTTTCTGTGTGGAGTTTGCATGTTCTCCCCGTGAATGCGTGGGTTCCCTCCCGGTACTCCGGCTTCCTCCCACTTCCAAAGCCATGCACCTGGGGATAGGTTGATTGGCAACACTAAATTGGCCCTAGTGTGTGAATGTGAGTGTGAATGTTGTCTGTCCATCTGTGTTGGCCCTGCGATGAGGTGGCGACTTGTCCAGGGTGTACCCCACCTTCCGCCCGAATGTAGCTGAGATAGGCGCCAGCGCCCCCCGCGACCCCAAAAGGGAATAAGCGGTAGAAAATGGATTAGTAGATGTCATGGCATGTCCGGATGTACTTTGTGGACGCCATCTGCTCCCCACGCTGCAAGTCTTTGCTGTCGTCCAGCATTCTGTTTTTGTTTACTTTGCAGCCAGTTCAGTTTTAGCTTCGTTTTGCATAACCATCCCTAAGCTTCAATACCTTTTCTTAGCGGCACTCGCCTTTTGTGTATTTGTGGTTTAAGCGTTAGATACCTTTTTACCTGCAAACCATCGTCCTCGTTCCCGCCATCTACAGAGAAATTAGCTACCTGCTGCCACCTACTGATATGGAAGTGTATTACACAATTAGTCTGTGGAGCTCTAGACAGCACCGACACTCAACGATGACACGTTCGCGGATTGTAATTACTGGTTTGCAAAACATATTTTTAACCCAATTAGGTGAAATTACATAATCTCCCACGGCACACCAAACAATATTTCACGGTACACTCGTGTGCCGTGGCGCAGTGGTTGAAAAACACAGTAAAAAAAATATTATCTTTAGTAAATAATATGACGGACAATAATAGTGAAAAATGGTCTATACGTCTTTATTGAAACATTGTGAGTAGTTGGTAATTTCAGGATGGTTCCACATCAATAGCGACTCTGTGATTGAATTGGGGCATCAACGGCCTGCAACAGATCAACATTTGCAGACACCCACTAAGCAAAGCCATAATCATGTTTGGACAGAGATAATCTAATTCTCAGTCAATTATCTTGGCTTCCGCGGACCTGATAATGGCTGCTCTTAAGCAGCAAATTGGCAACGTTAGAATGTAAACACAATGTTTCACACTAAATGTGTTGGCTCAGTGTATCAGGTTTCCCATTTTCTGGCCACGTTTTCATTCGCGGCAAATGCGGCGGTGGTAGACAGGATGTTGGTGCACCGAGGGGGTCCTGGACTCCATTATCATTATCAGTGAATCCCATCTTAGACACAGAGCAGTAAGGCTGATGCTGTGGCAGGGGCCCAGTGCTGAGCCCTCCATTGGCATATTTCGCTGCCAAAATGGATGTGACAAAATGACAAAAGGCTGCGTCCCAGCCCCGGCCACGGCGATATTTTCACTTCCTGTCAGTCAAGATGACAATTACATACCGCATCACACCTACACACTCCAGAAATATGTGCATGTCCGTCCAAGCAAATAAAATGCTCCTTGACTTCTTGCCTGCAAACAATGTGCTTGGCATGTAATAAAAACAATGTATTTATTGGGAATGGAGAGGCTGGCAATCCTGTCTTGTAAAAATAAGCCACTGTTCATCCGGCCCCAACTACTGCTGCAGGGTGTGCTCAAACCAGTAAATTTTGTGTCATACCACAACTGCTATTTATATAGGACGGATATTCTACGTTTTCGGCCTAAATTATCGTATTTTCCGACGTTTTGCACTCCGCAGCTTTTAAAATTGTGCAGCTAATGTATGTTTTTTTCTTCCCTAACGGCTACAATTATTTCCATCCGTCCATCCATCTTCTTCCGCTTATCCGAGGTCGGGTCGCGGGGGCAGCAGCCTAAGTAGGGGAGCCCAGACTTTCCTCTCTCCAGCCACTTAGTCCAGCTCCTGCCGGGGGATCCCGAGGCGTTTCCAGGCCAGCCGGAAGACATAGTCTTCCTCAACGTGTCCTGGGTCTTCCCCGTGGCCTCCAACCGGTCAGACGTGCCCGGAATACCTCCCTAGGAAGGCGTTTGGGTGGCACCTTGACCAGATGCCCAAACCACCTCAACTGGCTCCTCTCCATGTGGCAGAGCAGCGGCTTTACTTTGAGCTCCTCCAGAATGACAAAGCTTCTCACCCTATCTCCAAGGGAGATGTCAGGCTTTCCCCTGACAGTTTGTCTCTGTTTTAGTTTGTTCCTCTGCATTTGTCTGTTTCCTCTGTTTGGTGTCTCCTGTCTTTAGTTCCTGTCTAGTGCTCTTATTTTGTCAGCTTCCTGTCTTGTTCCCTGAGTACTGTGTTCCTCCTCAGCTGCGGCTGATTGGCACCTGGCCACACCTGTTGCCAATCAGCCTGCTCCTATTTGTACCTGCTTTGTCTTGTGTCAGTTGCTGGATCATTGTATTGTCGTTGCCACATATCACTCTTGTCGTGCTACGTGTCGTTTTGTTACAGCTACTACCTGTCATGCTACATTTGGTCCTGGTCGTCGTAGCGGTAAGCTGTTTCTGTTAGCAATAATTATTTCCAGCTTTTCTGCTTGTTATCCTCTAGCTTCCATGCTAAAGTTCATTTTTGTTTTCTAGCTTCCAGTGCTATCTCCCTTAGTTTGTTATTCTGCCCACGTGCGTGCTCTTTGTTTGTTCTTGTTTAGTTTTAATCAAATCATGTTTTCATATTCTATGCCTGCCTCAGTCTCTGCATCTTGGGTTCGTCAACAACAAATAACTCTGACAGGAGAGCCCCGCCACCTGGCGGAGGAAGCTCATTTTGGCTGCTTGTACCCGTGATCTTGTCCTTTCGGTCATGACCCAAAGCTCATGACCATAGGTGAGGATGGGAACACAGATCGACCGGTAAATTGAGAGCTTTGCCTTCCGGCTCAGCTCCTTCTTCACCACAACGGATTGATACAGCATCCCGCATTACTGAAGACGCCGCACCGATCCGCCATAATTGTTTATCGTTACAAATTGTTTTCATATTACCCCGAAAGGGAATAAGCGGTAGGAAATGGATGGATGGATGGATGGATGGATGGATATTACATTGGTAGAGACACTGTTTTATTGTTTGTGCTATGGCGCCATTTTCTGGACGAGTTCGCTCACTGCAGATGCGCTTCCTGTTTCGCGCCTTTCATGGACGCTCCTGCTTATTTCAGCAAGACAATGCCAAGCCACAATCAGCAGCTGTTACAACAGCGTGGCTTCGTAAAAAAAAAAGTGCGGGTACTTTCCTGGCCCGCCTGTCTCCCATCGAAAATGCGTGGCGCATTATGAAGCATAAAATACGACTGAAGCTCTACATAAAACAAGAATGGGAAAGAATTTCACTTTCAAAGCTTCAACAATTAGTTTCCTCAGTTCCCAAACGTTTATTGAGTGTTGTTAAAAGAAAAGGTGATGTAACACAGTGGTGAACATGCCCTTTCCCAACTACTTTGGCACGTGTTGCAGCCATGAAATTCTAAGTTAATTATTATTTGCAAAAAAAAAAAAAAGTTTATGAGTTTAAACATCAAATAGCTTGAATTTGTAGTGCATTCAATTGGATATTGGTTGAAAAGGATTTGCAAATCATTGTATTCCGTTTATATTTACATCTAACACAATTTCCCAACTCATATGGAAATGGGGTTTGTAAGGTTTTTTTTATTCCCTAGCGGCCATAATTGTTTATCGTCAACAAACAAAATATTTTCATACTTACTGACAGGGACACTGTTTTATGGTTTGTGCTATGGCGCCATCTTCTGGATGAGTTTTCTCACTGCAGGTGCACTTCCTGTTTCGCACCTTGAACCGGAAGTATAACCGTCCCTAGCGTTCTACACGAAAGGATTAATCATTCATCACTCCAAGCAATGTTTGTAAGTTTTACAATATAACTAAAGCGATTCCTATACCAATACCATACCATAACGACTATTTATATAAGATGGATATTCTACGTTTTTGGCCTAAATTATAGTATTTTCCAAACTTTAAGGCGCAACATTTTTCCAACATTTTGCACTCCGCACCTTATAAAATTGTGTGGCTAATGTATGTTTTTTTCTTCCCTACCGGCCATAATTGTTTATCGTCAACATAATGTTTTCATACTACACTGACAGGGACACTGTTTTATTGTTTGTGCTATAGCGCCATCTTCTGGACGAGTTTGCTCACTGCAGGTGCGCTTCCTGTTTTGCGCCCTGAACCGGAAGTATAACCGTCCCTAGCGTTCTACACGAAAGGATTATTCATTCATCACTCCAAGCAATGTTTGTAAGTTTTACAATATAACTAAAGCAATTCCTATTCCAATACCATACCATAACGACTATGTATATAGGATGGATATTCTACGTTTTTGGCCTAAATTATCGTATTTTCCAGACTATAAGGCGCAAATTTTTTTCCGACATTTTGCACCCCACACCTTATAAAGTTGTGTGGCTATGGTATGTTTTTTTTCTTCCTTAACGGCCATAATTGTTTATCGTCAACAAATTATTTTCATATTACACTGACAGAGACACAGTTTTATTGTTTGTGCTATGGTGCCATCTTCTGGACGAGTTTGCTCACTGCAGGTGCGCTTCCTGTTTTGCGCCTTGAACTGTAAGTATAACCATCCACAGTTTTCTACTCAAAAGGATTCTTCATTAATCACTCCAAGCAAAGTTTATAAGTTTTATAATATAACCAAAGCAATTCTTATATCAATACCATACCATAATGACTATTTATATATGATGGATATTCCTAAATTTTTGGCTTAAATTACCGTATTTTCCAGATTGTATGGTGCAACTTTTTTCCTACGTTTTGCACTTCGCAGCTTATAAAATTGTGCGGCTAATGTATGTTTTTTTCTTCCCTATCTGCCATAATTGTTTATTGTCAACAAATTGTTTTCATATTACACTGATAGAGACACTGTTTTATTGTTTGTGTTATGGCGCCATCTTCTGGACGGGTTTGCTCAATTCAGGTGCACTTCCTGTTTTGCACCTTGAACCGGAACTATAACCGTGCACAGCTTTCTGCTCAAAAAGGTTTCTTCATTCATCACTCCAATCAAGGTTTGAAAGTTTTACAATATAACTAAAACAATTCCCACTGACTTAATGGTCCCATGTGTGATGTCTGTAGGAGTGTTTTCATGCATATTCCTACGTGCTCTTGTACTGACAAAAAATTAGTCGCATTTTTATATACACTAAGTGCGTCCACAAAAGCCCCGAAAAGACATTTTGAAAATCAAGACTACATTTCCTGCAATTGGGTGCATTTCTAACAATTTTTCTACCTCTAAATTTATTCTCACCTACCAACCTCTATTGGTTGGCTTTTTGACAATTACATGTCCAATTTAATAACATGCATGCATATAAATATACTTCTGTTAACCTCCTCATGTCAAAAATATATTTTCTCGCTTGCTACTAATAAATGTTCTAGAATTACAACTGGTTGGGATTATAAACATCCAAATATGATTAGTAGCCAAGTAGAAAGCTGTCAAGGCTGTAGCTCGGAGAGCGAACACAGGCGACAACAACTAAGATAGCTCGATGATGATAATTAGCGAACTTGTTTTTCACGGCCTGTCATCTCCCTGTCTTGCAACTCAATGCAGTGTTTAGGCAAGAAAAATTGTGAGTACCTGCGGCTAAGGCGACTGCCAACAAGTTTTGTTTCGATCTTATTTTTTTGATATTGTAGTAATTTTACATAAATCACAGACGGAACTTTTGTTATTGTTAGAGTTTCGGTCGGACAAGTTTTCACAGGACAACATTTCCGGTGTTGTGTGTTGCACTGAGAAGCTACCGATGTTTTGTTACAGCCCGACTGCTGATAAGAAAACACCGTTAGCTCCATCTTTTGACACTTCTCCTTTGACTCCCATCCTTACAAGCTACAATATTTCATTAAAAAAAATTCGGAATTTATATGTTGACACGGAAAAAATGCAATCAAGCTAGCGTTGTTAGCATTAGCGAATATGCTAACACATTTTCAAGTGTCTGTGTTAGTATTATTTACTTACAATGGCATTATTTTTGTATTGTTCCAGTTTTGTAAAAAACACCAACACGTCACCGGGGACTAAATGAGTCTGTTTACCTGATTGGAGAGCTAGCTTCTGCAGCTAGTGGGTCCATGACCATGACTTCTGTTTTGTTTCATCAGCCGTGTTACATGTACCGTTTGGAAATAATTACGGTATGTAAATAAATATATAGTATATATAAATTATATAAGTATGTACCCCGCCTTCCGCCCGAATGCAGCTGAGATAGGCACCAGCGCCCCCCGCGACCCCAAAAGGGAATAAGCGGTAGAAAATTGATGGATGGATATTCCAGTGGCTTATGGCAAATTGAGGCTAATATATACGTATGTAATATGTATTACTTCTAAAATTTGGTGGGTGCCACTTAAGTACTGGTGCGCGCTATAGCCCGGAAAGTACAGTCAGTTGACTAAGCTTTTGCAGAGCAACTTACACCCCTGGTTTCAGAACATGGAATCCCATTTTTGACTTGGAGTAATTACAAAGTGACGAAGTATTTCCATGCAGTGGTCATGTATTAGCGACCGGCTGATACTTGGCGGATAAGTACTTTAAGTTAAGTTAAAGTTAAAGTACCCATGATTGTCAAACACACACTAGGTGTGGTGAAATGTGTCCTCCACATTTGACCCATCCCCTTGTTCCACCACCTAGGAGGTGAGGGTAGAAGTGAGCAGCAGCGGTGGCCGCGCTCTAGAATCCTTTTTGGTGATTTAACCCCCATTTCCAACCCTTGATAATGAGTGCCAAGCAGGGAGGTAATGGGTCCCATTTTTATACTCTTTGGTATGACTCGGCCGGGGTTTGAACTCACGACCTACCGATTTTAGGGCGGACAGTCAACCCACAAGGCCCCTGAGCAGGTTAATCTAAAGTACAAAACACTTAATGCTACTATATTAAGGGAAACGAGTGTAAAGGTGACTAACTGATGTTTTTTCATGTTTGGAGGGCTTCAATTTGTAACGTCTTCGTGGCATCGTGATGTAAGAGGTGCTCTTCCTGGATACAGTTGGGCAACGGACACAGCGTGGAGGTAAGAAATAAGGATTTATTTAACTAAAACAGACTAACAACAAAAACACTGGGTACCAAAAGACAAAACAAAGAGATAACTAGCATAAGAGCTAGGGCAGGGGTCGGCAACCTTTGCCCTTCAAAGAGCCATTTTGACCCGTTTCACAAAATAAAGAAGACAATGGGTGCGGCTTAAGTACCCCGCTAGCACCAAAACCCGTCCCCCCCTCCATGCGTCGGTTGAGGTGGGCAGGGTTGGGGGCGCGGTAGTGTAAAATATAGTCAGGAAGAGTCATGGATGAAAATGATTCTGGGTATTTGTTGTGTTAGGTTTATGTTGTGTTACTGTGAGGATGTTCTCCCGAAATGTGTTTGTCATTCTTGTTTGGTGTGGGTTTACAGTGTGGTGCATATCAGTAAGAGTTTTAAAGTTGTTTATATCACAACCTTCAGTGTAACCTGTATCACCCAGTATGCCTTGCAATCTCGTACATGTGACGATAAAAGCAGCGAAATTCATGCGTCCGCTTGGCACGCAGATAGCATTGCATGAAAGACAGGCACGATGGCATGTTGTAGAGGACGTTAAATGTAAAGCCATCACGGCACTCCCTCAATGTTGTAGTCTGAGTGGAAATCGGAGAACGTTGACCTGGGTCAGGTGATGTCCGGGACGGGCACCGAAATCCGGAATCCCCCCGTAACAGTCTGGGGGGTTGGCGATTATGCAGCTGAGCCGCATCGGAGTTGCCAAAGAGCCGCGGGTCGCCGACCCCTGAGTTAGGGGAACAAAAGGCGGCAAAGCGCGGTAGCATTACCCAGTACAAAAAAATGAAACAAAGAGGCTAAGCGTGGAAGTTAGCAAGTCCAAACATCGAAGTACAAATATCACTGGTCGCGTGAAAGCAAACACTACGAGGCGAGACCGAGAAAATGAAAAGGGTAGGTTAAATAGAGTCTCTAATCAAAAACAGGTGAGCAAACCAAGGCAGGTGAACAAATCAAGTCAAAACAAGGAAGTACACACAAACTCAAAAGTCCAAACAACAAACGATCGCAACACAATTTTGCTTAAAAGTATATTTAGAAGGTCGTAAACATTTTTCGTTTTTAAATAAAAAGTATAAAAATAATCTTACTTTGCGGGAATTGATTTCCCGCAGTCAGGCCTGGAACCAACTAGCTGCAATAAACGAGGGAAGACTCTACTATCTTTCACTGGAAAAACTCTTTCAATGTATTTGAATATGTGAAAATAAGGGTCCTCTCTTTTGTTTGAGAAAAAAAGAAGGTGGAATTTTATTTTTAAACTTTATAATGATTAGAATAAATGTTGGTCTCAAGGAATCACACCATAAGTAATGAATGTCCCAAATAAACAACCGGAGCCTTCTGAATCCTGCAGTCACAAAAAAAAACAGAGATAACCCCAATATCAATACAACAGCAGGGATTCTTCTTGCTCAAGTACTGTGGGATTCTAAGCTGAGGGCTTTCTTGAAAATGACCAGCATCTTCAGTAAACAACCTCCTCAGGTTCAAGGTGGAAAAGAACAAAACATAAAATCAATAAGATACCCAGCAAAGCATTTGTGGTTCCTTGAGGTACTTTTCCTGAATGTAAAATCGACTGAAATGTGATGAACGGCTCATGGCAGCTTAGATGTTGCTGGACAGAACTTATGTCTTTATTTTATTTTCTACGTGGCACGTTGGCTGGCAATGGGCGGCGTAACCATTAACAGCTGAATGGAATTTTTACTTAGCTTCCTTCTTATTGCCACTCCAGAAAAACGCTATTCTGTTGATCCATTTTATTCTGTCCTGCTTTCAAAAAGCTTCTTCAGTTGTGTATGAATTGATTAACGTGGACCCCAACTTAAACAAGTTGAAAAAGTTTTTCGGGTGTTACCATTTAGTGGTCAATTGTATGGAATATCTACTGTACTGTGCAATCTACTAATAAAAGCTTCAATCAATCAATCAATCAATCAATCAAATGTGTAAGCTTGTTGCTGTATTAAGAAATTGAAATGTGTTAGAAAATTGGAAAGTAATAGAATTACAACATTGCTTCCAATCTCACAGTAATTATTCATTCATATGCGGCCGGGAAGCTTCATTTGGGCAAGTGTTTTTTTGTTGTTATTTTTTTAATGGCTCTGAAGTGAGCTATCAACCAATAGTCGGTGATCCTCAATCCTTAATTAATCTAGACCAGGGGTGTCAAACTCAAATACAGAGTGGGCCAAAATTTTAAACCGAACAAAGCCGCGGGCCGAGGTTGAACGAATTAACCTTTTAATAGGGACCCAAACAAGTTTTACATTGAATATTGAACAAGCAAGGCTTATATAACTGTAGAGTGACATGCACAATCGAGTTTCAAATAATAATAATAATCAAAAAATATCAATGGTATATCAAAATTTTAATAAAAATTGAATGCCTCTTTTCGGCGACGGGGTTGAGGTGGACGGGGTTTCGTGAGTTTGGAAGAGTTAGCGCTGCAAGGGATTCTGGGTATTTGTTCTGTTGTGGTTATCTTGTGTTACGGTGCGGATGTTCACCCGAAATGTGTTTGTCATTCTTGTTTGGTGTGGGTTCACAGTGTGGCGCATATTTGTAACAGTGTTAAAGTTGTTTATACGGCCACTCTCAGTGTGACCTGTATGGCTGTTGACCAAGTATGCGTTGCATTCACTTGAGTGAGTGTATAAGCCGCATATATTATGTGACTGGGACGGCACGCTGTTTGTATGGAGGAAAAGTGGACGTGGCGACAGGTTGTAGAGAACGCCAAAGGCAATGCCTTTAAGGCCCACCCCCAATATTGTTGTCCGGGATAAAATTTGGGAGGGGCACTGTACTTTGGGAGTCTTCTGTGAAAATTGGGAGGGTTGGCAAGTAAGAGTATTAGCGGTGAATGCGGTGTTACAGCGGCGGGCCAGCTCTAATGTTAATTTGATATTGCCTCAAAGGCCAAATTAAATTACACGGCGGGCAAAATTGGCCCGCAGGCCAGAGTTTGACACCCATGATCTAGACTCAAATGGGTCAAAATGGCCAAATAGATCATGGAATAAACAATCAACACAAAATGGCTCGTGTAAAAAATGGTATTACTACAAGACGTATCCGAGTGGTTTTATATATACACTAAGATAACGTATCTTATAGTCATCTCAACTCTCATGGTCTGCTGTGGGAAGATTCCTATCTGAGTGAAACAGAGGTGCCAAGAGAACGTCATTATCCATCCATCCATCCATTTTCTACCGCTTATTCCCTTTCGGGGTCGCGGGGGGCGCTGGCGCCTATCTCAGCTACAATCGGGCGGAAGGCAGGGTACACCCTGGACACGTCGCCACCTCATCGCAGGGCCAACACAGATAGACAGACAACATTCACACTCACATTCACACACTAGGGCCAATTTAGTGTTGCCAATCAACCTATCCCCAGGTGCATGTCTTTGGAGGTGGGAGGAAGCCGGAGTACCCGGAGGGAACCCACGCATTCACGGGGAGAACATGCAAACTCCACACAGAAAGATCCCGAGCCTGGATTTGAACCCAGGACTGCAGGAACTTCGTATTGTGAGGCAGACGCACTAACCCCTCTGCCACCGTGAAGCCCACCGAGAGAACGTCATTAGAAAATGAAATATGGTAGCTCCTCACTGGGCATGGTACTTTGCTCTACTATTATCAAAAATTGGCATGCGAGACAGACTATATCTGATTGTTCTATTTTCCATTGAGAGCTGCCTTCAAAATTACAGATGGTGGTGAGATGCTGTTCTCTGCGCAGCGTCTGGCATAGCCACTAGATCAGAATCAGAATGAGAAGTACTCAAGTGTCTCCAAACTTTGAGAGCTACTTGAACAAATGACAAATGGCAGAGCTACTAATTTTCGTAACATTCATTTCAACAGCCTTTTCCAACCCAAACAAAGTGAAAAATATATGATTTTGTCAAAAAATTTACAAAATGATGGTTAACTTTTACGTTCAACCACCGTGAAGTTGCATTGGTTAGTATTAACGCTTTAAATCAAAATTATCGCAAAATCCTGACTGAAAACCACACTTTGATGAACTCACCGACCGTAAACCCTGCTCTTTTACCAGAGAAGCCAGCTAATGCTAGCTTGCTAATGAGCTGATAAGAAAACACAGTTAGCTCCACATTTTGACACTTCTCCTTCGACTCCCATCCTTACACGCTACAATAGTTCATGAAAAAAACGGGGAATTTATATTTTGACGCGGAAATTAATGTAATCAAGCTAGCCTTGTTAGCATTAGCAAATATGCTAACACATTTACAAGTGTCTGTGTTAGTATTATTAACTTACAATGGAAATATATTCTTATTGTTCCAGTTTCGTAAAATGACCAAAACATCACCTGGGAGTAATTGAGTCTCTAGCTGATTGGAGAGCTAGCTTTTGCAGCTAGTGGAACCATGACCATGGCTTTTGTTTTGTTTGATCAGCCATCTTGTAAGTACAGTTTACAAACAATAGAATCTGGCATAGCCAGTAGATCAGGTGTCTCCAAACGTTTTCTCTTTTGAGAGCTCCTTGAACAAATGAAAAATGCCTTTTCCAACCCAAACAAACTAAAACAATATAGTTTTGGCAAAACATTTACAAAATGTTAGGTAATTTTTATGGTCAACCACCATGAAGTTGTTATTGGTTAATATTAACGCTTTAAATGAAAATTATCGCAAAATCGTGACTGAAAACCACACTTTGATGAACTCACCGACCGTAAACCCTGCTCATTTAGCAGAGAAGCCAGCTAATGCTAGCTTACTAACAAGCTGATAAGAAAACACAGTTAGCTCCACATTTTGACACTTCTCCTTCGATTCCCATCCTTACACGCTACAATAGTTCATGAAAAAAACGGGGAATTTATATTTTGACGCGGAAATTAATGTAATCAAGCTAGCGTTGTTAGCATTAGCGAATATGCTAACACATTTACAAGTCTCTGTGTTAGAGTTACTAACTTACAATGGAATTATATTCGTATTGTTCCAGTTTCGTAAAATGACCAAAACATCACCTGGGAGTAATTGAGTCTCTAGCTGATTGGAGAGCTAGCTTTTGCAGCTAGTGGAACCATGACCACAGCTTTTGTTTTGTTTGATCAGCCGTGTTGTAAGTACAGTTTACAAACAATAGAATCTGGCATAGCCAGTAGATAAGGTGTCTCCAAACTTTCTCTTTTTTGAGAGCTCCTTGAACCAATGAAAAATGCCTTTTCCAACCCAAACAAACTAAAACAATATAGTTTTGGCAAAACATTTACAAAATGTTGGGTAATTTTTATGGTCAACCACCATGAAGTTGTTATTGGTTAATATTAACGCTTTAAATGAAAATTATCGCAAAATCGTGACTGAAAACCACACTTTGATGAACTCACCGACCGTAAACCCTGCTCATTTACCAGAGAAGCCAGCTAATGCTAGCTTGCTAATGAGCTGATAAGAAAACACAGTTAGCTCCACATTTTGACACTCCTCCTTCGATTCCCATCCTTACACGCTACAATAGTTCATGAAAAAAACGGGGAATTTATATTTTGACGCAGAAATTAATGTAATCAAGCTAGCGTTGTTAGCATTAGCGAATATGCTAGCACATTTACAAGTGTCTGTGTTAGTATTATTAACTTACAATGGAATTACTCTTGTATTGTTTCAGTTTTGTAAAATGACCAAAACATCACCGGGTACTAATTGAGTCTCTTTAGCTGATTGGAGAGCTAGCTTCTGCAGCTAGTGGAACCATGACCACGGCTTTTGTTTTGTTTGATCAGCCGTGTTGTAAGTACAGTTTGGAAACAATGGAATCTGGCATAGCCAGTAGATCAGGTGTCTCCAAACTTTTTCTCTTTTGAGAGCTCCTTGAACAAATGAAAAATGCCTTTTCCGACCCAAACAAACTAAAACAATATAGTTTTGTCAAAACATTTACAAAATTTTAGGTAATTTTTATGGTCAACCACCATGAAGTTGTTATTGGTTAATATTAACGCTTTAAATGAAAATTATCGCATAATCGTGACTGAAAACCACACTTGGATGAACTCACCGACCGTAAACCCTGCTCATTTACCAGAGAAGCCAGCTAATGCTAGCTTGCTAATGAGCTGATAAGAAAACACAGTTAGCTCCACATTTTGACACTCCTCCTTCGATTCCCATCCTTACACGCTACAATAGTTCATGAAAAAAACGGGGAATTTATATTTTGACGCAGAAATTAATGTAATCAAGCTAGCGTTGTTAGCATTAGCGAATATGCTAGCACATTTACAAGTGTCTGTGTTAGTATTATTAACTTACAATGGAATTACTCTTGTATTGTTTCAGTTTTGTAAAATGACCAAAACATCACCGGGTACTAATTGAGTCTCTTTAGCTGATTGGAGAGCTAGCTTCTGCAGCTAGTGGAACCATGACCACGGCTTTTGTTTTGTTTGATCAGCCGTGTTGTAAGTACAGTTTGGAAACAATGGAATCTGGCATAGCCAGTAGATCAGGTGTCTCCAAACTTTTTCTCTTTTGAGAGCTCCTTGAACAAATGAAAAATGCCTTTTCCGACCCAAACAAACTAAAACAATATAGTTTTGTCAAAACATTTACAAAATTTTAGGTAATTTTTATGGTCAACCACCATGAAGTTGTTATTGGTTAATATTAACGCTTTAAATGAAAATTATCGCATAATCGTGACTGAAAACCACACTTGGATGAACTCACCGACCGTAAACCCTGCTCTTTTACCAGAGAAGCCAGCTAATGCTAGCTTGCTAATGAGCTGATAAGAAAACACAGTTAGCTCCACATTTTGACACTTCTCCTTCGACTCCCATCCTTACACGCTACAATAGTTCATGAAAAAAACGGGGAATTTATATTTTGACGCGGAAATTAATGTAATCAAGCTACCGTTGTTAGCATTAGCGAATATGCTAACACATTTACAAGTGTCTGTGTTAGAGTTACTAACTTACAATGGAATTATATTCGTATTGTTCCAGTTTCGTAAAATGACCAAAACATCACCCTGGAGTAATTGAGTCTCTAGCTGATTGGAGAGCTAGCTTTTGCAGCTAGTGGAACCATGACCATGGCTTTTGTTTTGTTTGATCAGCCGTGTTGTAAGTACAGTTTGGAAACAATGGAATCTGGCATAGCCAGTAGATCAGGTGTCTCCAAACTTGTTCTCTTGAGAGCGCCTTGAACAAATGAAAAATGCCTTTTCCGACCCAAACAAACTAAAACAATATAGTTTTGTCAAAACATTTACAAAATTTTAGGTAATTTTTATGGTCAACCACCATGAAGTTGTTATTGGTTAGTATTAAGGCTTTAAATCAAAATTATCACAAAATCGTGACTGAAAACCACACTTTGATGAACTCACCAACCGTAAACCCTGCTCATTTACCAGAGAAGCCAGCCATTGCTAGCTTGCTAATGAGCTGATAAGAAAACACAGTTAGCTCCACATTTCGACTCCCATCCTTACATGCTACAATAGTTCGTGAAAAAAACGGGGAATTTATATTTTGACGCAGAAATTAATGTAATCAAGCTAGCGTTGTTAGCATTAGCGAATATGCTAACACATTTACAAGGGTCTGTGTTAGTATTATTAACTTACAATGGAATTATACCTGTATTGTTTCAGTTTTGTAAAATGACCAAAACATCACCGGGGACTAATTGAGTCTCTTTAGCTGATTGGAGAGCTAGCTTCTGCAGCTAGTGGAACCATGATTTTTTGTTAAAATAAAGCTATGAATGCAATTTTTTGTTGTCCCCTTTATTTAGAAAAATACCGAAAAGTATCGAAACAATTGTAGTACTGGTACCAAAATATTGGTTTCGGGACAACACCACAATACACACAGTTTGAACAGTAACACTGAGTTTAAATATTTAATTATGTGGTTCTTTGGCGTACCACTAGATCAGGGGTGGGCAACTCAAAATGTTGAAAGAGCCACTTGGACCAAAAATACAAAAACAAATCGGTCTGGAGCCGCAAAAAACTAAAAGCCATATTACATACAGATAGTGTGTCATGAGATATAAATTGAATTATGACTTAAAGCAGGGGTGTCAAACTCAAAAACAGAGTGGGCCAAAATTCTAAACTGTACAAAGCTGAGGGCCACAGTTGAACAACTTAACCTTTTAATAGAGACCCAAACAAGTTTTACATTGAATATTGAACAAGCAAGGCTTATATAACTTTATAGTGACATGCAAAATCGAGTTTTGTTGGTAGCGGAGGTGTATATTGTAGCGTCCCGGAAGAGTTAATGCTGCAAGGGGTTCTGGGTATTTGTTCTGTTGTGTTTATGTTGAGTTATGGTGCGGATGTTCCCCCGAAACGTGTTTGTCATTCCCGTTTAGTGTGGGTTCACAGTGTGGTGTAACAGTGTTAAAGTTGTTTATACGGCCACCCTCAGTGTGACCTGTATGGCTGCTGACCAAGTATGCGTTGCATTCACTTGTGTGTGTGTGTAGAAGCCGTATATATTACGTGACTGTGCCGGCACGCTGTTTGTATGGAGGAAAAGCAGACGTGACGACAGGTTGTAGAGGATGCTAAAAGCAGTACCTTAAGGCACGCCCCCAAAATTGTTGTCCGGGTGTAAATTTGGGAGAATGGTTGCCCCGGGAGATTTTCGGGGAGGGGCACTGAAATTCGGGATTCTCCTGGAAAAATCGGGAGGGTTGGCCAGTATGAGAATTAGCGTTGAATGCGGTGATACAGCGGCACTGCCACTGGATAATATCGGCGGGCCAGCTCTAATGTTAACTTATTATTGCCTCAAGGGCCAAATGAAAATACATGACCCGCGGGCCAGAGTTTGACACCCATGACTTAAAGGAAACTAAAGGAGTTCAAATATACATACAAATGAGGCACAATGATGCATTTGTGACGTCTTGGTGGCATTGTGGTGACGAGTTGTTCTCTCGTGGGTGCAGCGTGAGGTAGGAACAATAATTTATTCAAACTAACAAAAACAGACTAAGAACCAAAAACACTTGCTCGAAGGCACTAACAAACAAAACAGAAAGCGCTAGCATGAGCTAGGGACAAACAACTGAAATAACATGGAAGCTAACGTACATGAAGGTAGTTACCACAATGCTGGAAAGCGCGACGTCAACTGTAGCGTGAAGCAAACAAGAGTCCGAGAAAGAATGTCAAACAAAGGCGGTCTTAAATAGGGAGATAACTAATCAAGGGCAGGTGCGAGTGATCAAAGGAGAGACAGGTGACACTAAATAGGTAACTATGACAACGGAACGAAACCAGGAAGTGCCACAAAGAACTGAGGAAGACAAATACTAGACAGAATGTGATAACAAACAGAACCAAAACCAGAATATGCCGTGATCCAAGACGTGGATCATGACAGCAATATGTACATACAGCTAGCCTAAATAGTATGTTAGCTTTGATTAGCTTGCAGTCATGCAGTGACCAAATATAAGTCAATAACATCAACAAAACTCACCTTTGTGCATTCATGCACAACGTTAAAAGTTTGGTGGACAAAATGAGACAGAAAAAGAAGTGGCATTGTCACAGTTAGTTGGCGATGAACCCCATGATGCAGAGATGGAGGCAGGCATTGGATATGAAGACATGATTTAATATAAATAATAGAACAAGAACAAACAAAAAGCACGCATGTGGGCTGAATAACAAACTAAGGGAGCTAGCACTGGGAGCTAGAAAACAAAAAGGAACTTTAGCATGGAAGGTAGTGGAAAACAAACAGAAAACCTGGAAATAGCTAATGCTAACAGAAACAGCTTACCGCTACGACGACCAGGACAAAATGTAGCACGACAGGTAGTAGCTGTAACAACATGACACGACAGGTAGCACGACAAGAGTGACATGTGGCAACGACGATGCAATACAATACAATGATCCAGCACTGACTGGAGGAACAAAGCAGGTAAAATAGGAGCTGGCCGATCGACATCAGGTGTGACCAGATGCCAATCAGCCGCAGCTGAGTGAAAACAGGACACAGGGAGACAAACAGGAAGCTGAACCAAAATAAGAGCACTAGACAGGAAATACTAAACACAGAGGAAACAGACAAATGCAGAGAAAAAAACTAAAACATGGACAAACTGTCAGGGGAAAGCCTGACAGGCATAAAACACGTCTTAGAAAGTCGGAGAAAGTCATAGATGTAAACAAACCACGGTGAGTTCAAGGACCGCCAAAATTAGTAAGGACAAAACGGCGCTCGCCAAATACTCGAATCAGTGAAGCATGTTTAATATAAACAGTGTGCATTATAACAATTAGGGAGGTTTGTGTCATGTTTGTCCTCCTAAAGAAACCATATTAAAACAAAAAGAATGTTTTTTCCTCTCATTTTTTTCCATTTTTCATATATTTTTGAAACAGCTCCAGAGAGCAACTAGGGCAGGGGTGTCAAACTCAAATACAGAGTGGGCCAAAATTTTAAACCGAACAAAGCCGCGGGCCGAGGTTAAAAAAATTAACCTTTTAATAGGGACCCAAACAAGTTTTGCATTGAATATTGAACAAGCAAGGCTTATATAACTTTATAGTGACATGCAAAATCGAGTTTCAAATAATAATAATTATTAAAAAATATCAATGGCATATCGAATAACATTTAAATAAAAATTAAATGCCTCTTTTCGGCGGTGGGGTTGAGGTGGATGGGGTTTGGTGTATATTGTAGCGTCCCGGAAGAGTTAGTGCTGCAAGGCGTTCTGGGTATTTGTTCTGTTGTGTTTATGTTGTGTTACGGCGCGGATGTTCTCCCGAAATGTGTCATTCTTGTTTGGTGTGGGTTCACAGTATGGCGCATATTTGTAACAGTGTTAAAGTTGTTTATATGGCCACCTTCAGTGTGACCTGTATGGCTGTTGACCAGGTAAGCCTTGCATTTACTTGTGTGTGTGTATAAGCCACATATATTATGTGACTGGGCCGGCACGCTGTTTGTATGGAGGAAAAGCGGATGTGGAGACAGGTTGTAGAGAACGCCAAAGGCAGTGCCTTTAAAGCCCACCCCAAATATTGTTGTCCCGGATGAAATTCGGGAGGGGCACTGAACTGCGGGAGTCTCCCGGGAAAATTGTGAGGGTTGCCAAGTAAAAGTATTAGCGGTGAATGTGGTGTTACAGCGGCGGGCCAGCTCTAATGTTAATTTGATATTGCCTCAAGGGCCAAGTGAAATTACACGGCGGGCCAAATTTGGCCCGCGGGCCAGAGTTTGACACCCATGCACTAGGGCGTCGCTAAAGAGCAGGTGTTCTTTAGTAAATACCACCATTTTTAAAGTTGATTGCAAACATTCCTCCTTGTGCAGTCCATTAACGACAAAAACAACCATGCTGCATTTTTAAGAGTTTAAATAAAAACAAAAAACCAACCACTCATACAGTAATCCCATTTTCACTTCCTAGGCACTTCCTTGTGTACTGTGGAAGACATGGACGGAATCCAAATGCTGAAATTGACTTCAACGATGAGGTCACATTCATGCAGCACTAAGAGGAGTAACGGTTTAAATTACAGCAAACCCTGACAGATGCCGCCGAGTTAAGAGGGACATGAGGAAAATGTCAACCTCACTCAGCGTCTACATGCATGAAAACACAAGCATACCAGTGGCCTCAGGCTTTATTGTATGTTGGATCATGTGGAAAGTGACAACCGCGTGGCAATGCACTTGCATGGATTGCATCAACAATGATGACAAAACAGGCTGCATGTGATTAGGTTTGAATTACCGTTGCCTGGAAGCAAGGCAAATGATTGTAAAAACTTTAAATCGGTCTGTTTGCACTGGCTCGAATCTGTTTTGTCCAAACACATGCTGCTGAAAAGTTATGCAAGCCAAACGCAAACATCAAAACATTTTAGTGCAGGTTTTTTTTTGTTTGTTTTTTTTACAATTCTTAAATGTTTTGGAATTTTTTTAGAAGCCGACAGCATGTGATAGTAAAAGCTGTTAATTGTGTCCTCAATCACTTATTTCTCACCCCGGCCTGTCAACACAGATGCTAGCTCAGGGGTGTCAAACTCATTTTAGATCGGGGGCCACATTGAGAAAAACCTACTCCCAAGTGGGCCGGACTGGTAAAATCACGGGACGATAACTTAAAAATAAAGACAACTTGAGATTGGTTTCTTTGTTTAAAAATAGAACAAGCACATTCTGAAATTGTACAAATCACAATGTTTTTTGTTGTTTTTTTACACTTTTTTACACGCTGCGGTTAATAGTGTCATGTCTGTGATCATGTTTTGGTTTAAGTCATGTTCTGTTTGACCTTTGGACTCTTTAAGTTACTGTTTTGTTTCCATGGTTACCCATTAGTTTCAACTGTTGCTCATTTGGACACACGCATCTGTGTAAACATGTCATTGTTGTTTAAGCCTGTCTTTTTCTGTTGGTCGGCCTGGCGTCATTGTGTTCCTTTCATGCTCTGTCCATGCTATTATTTTCATGCTAAAGTAAGTGTTTTTTTGTTTTTTGTCCAAAGTTTAGTCGTAGTGTTAGTTTTGGTTTCCTTCGTCAAGTTGTGCTTTCGCCTTGTGCGCCTTTTCGTTTGTACCTTTTTTTAGTTAAAAATAAATCATGTTTTCATCCAAACGCCATGTCCCGAGTAGTCCGTCTGCCTTCCTGGGAGAACGACCTCGCAGCAAGCTGCGAACCCCCTAACCCCCCCCCATCTTGACAGAAAAAACCCAGAAAGGTCAAATAGAAAATGACTTAAACCAAAACATGATCACAGACATGACATAATCCCCCCCCTCAGGGACAGATCCCAGATGTCCAAGAACCCAAACAAAAATCAGGAACTTAAAGAGTCCAAAGATCAAACAGAACATGACTTAAACCAAAACATGATCACAAACATGACAAATAGTATTCCATCTTTATTTGTTTGAATAAATTTGGTGATAATGTTCATCAGTCCACTCATTAAATCGATCTAAATAAAAATAAAAATATTAAAATCTAATTACTAAATGTTATTTACTTAGTTTGATCATTTTCCCTGACTGATGTACTAACGATATGTGGTTTATTTTGTATATATGTAGCATCAGCTACAAAATTACAAATAATTGCTATTGCGACATCCAGTGGTCACATTTAGAACAGCTGTTTCCTTTTTTTATTTGACAGTTATTGAAATATCTTGTGTGACATCATGCACAAAAGTGCACTTTATTTGTTTTAAAGGCCTACTGAAACCCACTACTACCGAGCACACAGTCTGATAGTTTATATATCAATGATGAAATATTAACATCGCAACACATGCCAATACGGCCTTTTTAGTTCACTAAATTGCAAGTTTAAGTTTAACCGCGAAGTGTCGTGTTGAAAAAGTCGCGGTATGAATACTCGTATGATGACGCGTGCGTTTGACGTCTCGGGTTGTAACTGACATTATTTTCCAGCTAGATCCAAGCTATAAGTAGTCTGCTTTAATCGCCTAATTACACAGTATTCTGGACATCTGTGTTGCTGAATCTTTTGCAATTTGTTCAATTAATAATGGAGAAGTCAAAGTAGAAATATGAAGGCGGGAAGCTTTTAGCCTTTAGCAACACAAACACACGGTGATTCCTTGTTTAAAATTCCCGGAGGTGAAGCTTTACTATGGATCAGAGCGGTCAAGCGAACATGGTTCCCGACCACATGTCAACTTGCAGTTTTCGGTGAGAAAATTGTGGTAATAAGTCGTCCTGCTGCATGCAGCGCGTGACTTTCCTCAGACTCCGGCGTCAACACACTCGTGGCCACACCCCTCCGACTTCAGGTACTGTATAATCTCACTAAAACAATAGACAGATAAGGGATTTTCCAGAAATATCCTAGTCAATGTGTCCAATAACATCTGAATTGTTACCACTGCAATCGCCTTTTTTTTTTAACTTATTTAAAAAAATTTTTTTTTTAGTTCTTCACTTTAAATTTCCTCATCCATGAATCTTTCATCCTCGCTCAAATTAATGGGGAAATTGTCGCTTTCTCGGTCCGAATAGGTCTAGCTGCTGCTGGCTATGATTGTAAACAATGTGAGGATGTGAAGAGCCCTACAACCCATGACGTCACGCGCACATCGTCTGCTACTTCCGGTAAAGGCAAGGCTTGTTATTAGCGACCAAAAGTTGCGACCTTTATCGTCGATGTTCTCTACTATATCCTTTCAGCAAAAATATGGCAATATCGCGAAATGATCAAGTATGACACATAGAATGAACCTGCTATCCCCGTTTGAATAAGAAAATCTAATTTCAGTATTGAGATATTAAAAGAAGGCAATATCGCTCAGCCCTAATACTTAGCAAACTGATCCGGCCCTGTTCTTGCTGTTCAAAACACAACAATGCCAGTTTCCTCCCTTTTTTTAGCTAAAGAACATCAGGGCGAAATTGGATATGAAAATAAACCTCAAACACAAGGAAGGTACAGTAATGTAGCCTATTTTCCGGACTATACGGCATGTTAGCTAATGCTAACGACCCTAGTGTCAATACATTACAATTGCATGTACAAGTACGCATGAAAACACTTCTAAATATATCACACGGGATGGTTTAGTAAGTATAAGCCGTTTTAGTTATATTGTACAACTGACAAACGTTAGGAGTAGGAATGCTACGGACGATTAGGAGATGGAATAGCACTTGTGCTTCCGGTTTAAAGCACTAAACAGAGGGACATACTGTAAGCGTTCATTCCACAGCACCTGGAGTGAGCAAACACGTCCAAAAGATGGCGCCATATCAAAAACAATAACACAACTCTTCAGTGTATTTGGTTGTGATATATAAAAACTGAAGAAAATTAATCATAAATGCGTTTACACTTGTGAATAAATGACAGGTGGCGCCATGGACGCAAATTGGCAGCCAGGCTTCCGTCAGTCTAACCCAGGGCAGCTGTGGATACACATGTAGCTTACCACCACCGTGGAGTGACTGAATGATGGATTCTTACTTCTCTGTGAGCGCTTTGAGTATGTAGTTGATAGAAAAGTGCTGTCATGTCTGTGTGATCATGTTTTGTTTTAGTCATGTTCGGTTTTGTTTTTGGCCTCTTTGTGCACTTTTATTTGTTTTGTCACCATAGCAACCCGTTTGTTTTCACCTTGTCCCCATGTCACGCACTTGTTTTCACTAATCACCACAGTATTATTTAAGCCACAGTTGCAAAGTAGGCCTCACGGTGGAAGAGGGGTTAGTGCGTCTGCCTCACAATACGAAGGTCCTGCAGTCCTGGGTTCAATCCCAGGCTCGGGATCTTTCTGTGTGGCGTTTGCATGTTCTCTCCGTGAATGCGTGGGTTCCCTCCGGGTACTCCGGCTTCCTCCCACTTCCAAAGACATGCACCTGGGGATAGGTTGATTGGCAACATTAAATTGGCCCTAGTGTGTGAATGTGAGTGTGAATGTTGTCTGTCTATCTGTGTTGGCCCTGCGATGAGGTGGGGACTTGTCCATGGTGTACCCCGCCTTTTGCCCGATTGTAGCTGAGATAGGCGCCAGCCAAAAGGGAATAAGCGGTAGAAAATGGATGGATGGGATGCAAGGTAGTCAGCCGGGCAACATCACCTTCTATCACCCTCGATCACCTTCTGCAAACCCGTGATTCCATGTCACAGTAAGTGTTATTGTTATTCATGCCATAGTGAAAGTTTTTGTTTGTTTTTAGAGCCAAGTTTTTGTACCTCCTCTGAGAGCGCCTTTTGTTTATACCCTTTGTATTTGTAATATTTTTGAGTTAGGATTAAATGATGTCCTTACCTTCACGCCATGTCCGTTCCAATCGTTTTGCACCTCGGGAAAACAAACCCCATCCCAGTCCACGCCCTGACAAGTGCCATATAAATCTAATCCATTATTTTTAATATTATTACTTTAAATTAGCTAAAAAAAATTATAAGCCGCAGGGTTCAAAGTGTAGGAAAAATACATCATATTGGTATTCTGTACTACTAGATAAGTGTGATGGCTTCCTTTTTTCTTATACCTAAATCCTGTCCTGTGTTGCTATAAATAGACATCAATATTTAATGCCGCCAAAAGGATGAGCCGATTTTCTTTTCTACCAAATGCTATAAAAAACAATGATGCGGTGCTTTGGCTGCTGCTCTTGAAGAAGCCAGGAAGTGCAAAATAGAAATGCACTTTAAAGGCTGGCTTCGCTCTCTAGGAAGTCATTAGGTCAGAGAAGTGTGGAAGATGGCCGACAAGGGGGCTTTAATAATGAAGAGCCTCGGTACCATAGGGAGATGCTGCCTGCAGCAGACATTTGCACTGCAATGGAAATGAAAGGGCAAATCTCCTAAATTCGTCTTTGAAGGAGACGGACCAACCGACACTTCTGTTGACGTTCATGCCTGAGAGCGTTTTAATCTCAAAGAAATCACGCTTGTGTTTTTGTTCTAAATTATTTGATACCTTTGAAGCTTCTTTGCTTCAGCAAAAAGAATCCAACACTTTTCATACTTCTGCATTAATACTTATTGTATATTATGTTTTTGTTGTTGTTTCTGACTTACAAATGTTGTTAAAATGTTGGATACTTGTGATAAACCCAGGGTGTCAGTCTTGTTTTCATGGTGGGCCACACGCCAGTTATTTCTGCCCTCAGAAGGCTGTTTATACAAAACCCAAAACCAGTGAAGTTGGCACGTTATGTAAATCGTATATAAAAACAGAATACAATAATTTGCAAATCATTTTCAACTTATATTCAATTGAATAAACTGCAAAGACAAGATATTCAATGTTCAAATTAAAAAACAATTTTTTTGAGGTGGGGGGTAGGGGTTGAGGTGGGAAGGGTTTGGGGGTAGCGGGGGTAAATATTGTAGCGTCCCGGAAGAGTTAGTGCTGTAGTGTTTATGTTGTGTTACGGTGCGGATGGTCCGTTTGTCATTCTTGTTTGGTGTGGGTTCACAGTGCGGCGCATATTTGTAACAGTGTTAAAGTTGTTTATACGGCTACCCGCAGTGTGACCTGTATGGCTGTTGACCAAGTATGCATTGCATTCACTGGTGTGGGTGAAAAGCCATAGATATTATGTGACTGTGCCAACGCTCCGTTTGTACGGACAAAAAGCAGACGTGACGACGGGTTGTAGAGGACTCTGAAAGCAATCCCTATAAGGCACGCCTCCAATAACGTCCGGGTGGAAATCGGGAGAAATTCGGGAGCATGGTTGCCCCAGGAGATTTTCGGGAGGTTCACTAAAATTTGGGAGTCTCCTGGAAAAATCGGGAGTGTTGGCAAATATGGATTGACTAATCAGGCATATTTGGTCTGTGCATGACTGCGAGATAATCAATGCTAACATGCTATTTAGGCTAGCTGTATGTACATATTGCATCATTATGTCTCATTTGTAGGTATATTCAAGCTCATTTAATAACATTTACTTGTATCCCCTTTGTGTTTTGATTGATTGATACTTTTATCAGTAGATTGCACAGTTCAGTACATATTCCGTACAATTGACCACTAAATGGTAACACCCGAATAAGTTTTTCAACTTGTTTAAGTCGGGGTCCACGTTAATCAATTCATGGTACAAATATTTACTATCAGCACAATACAGTCATCACACAGGTTAATCATCATAGTATATACATTGAATTATTTACATTATTTACAATCCGGGGGGTGGGATGAGGAGCTTTGGTTGATATCAGTACTTCAGTCATCAACAATTGCATTACCAGAGAAATGGACATTGAAACAGTGTAGGTCTTACTTGGTAGGATATGTACAGCGAGCAGAGAACATAGTGAGTTTGGATAGCATAAGAACAAGTATATACATTAGAAGTACATTTGATTATTTACATTAGGTTATTTACAATCTGGGGCGATGGGATGTGAATGGAGGAGGGTATTAGTAAAGGGTTGAAGTTGCCTGGAGGTGTTTTTTTAGAGCGGTTTTGAAGGAAAATAGAGATGCACTTACTTTTACACCGGTTGGGAGTGCATTCTACGTGGATGTGGCATAGAAAGAGAATGAGTTAAGATCTTTGTTAGATCGGAATCAGGGTTTAACATGGTTTGTGGAGCTCCCCCTGGTGTTGTGGTTATGGCGGTCATTTACGTTAAGGAAGTAGTTTGACATGTACTTCGGTATCAGCGAGGTGTAGCGGATTTTATAGACTAGGGTCAGTGCAAGTTGTTTTACTCTGTCCTCCACCCTGAGCCAGCCCACTTTGGAGAAGTGGGTTGGAGTGAGGTGTGATCTGGGGTGGAGGTCTAAAAGTAACCGGACTAGCTTGTTCTGGGAAGTTTGGAGTCTAGATTTGAGGGTTTTGGAGGTGCTGGGGTACCAGGAGGTGCAAGCGTAATCGAAAAAGGGTTGAATGAGAGTTCCCGCTAGAATCTTCAAGGTGCTTTTGTTGACCAGAGAGGAGATTCTGTAGAGCAGGGGTAGGGAACCTATGGCTCTGGAGCCAGATGTGGCTCTTTTAATGACTGCATCTGGATCTCAGATAAATCTTAGTTGACATTGCTTAACACAATAAGTAATTAGTAATTCCGCTAGTAATCACAGTGTTAAAAATAACGTTCAAATCATAAAACATTCTCATGCATTTTAATTCATCCATCTATTTTCTATCGCACCTGTTCAAAATGTTGCATTAAAGGTAAGAAGTATTATATTTATTAGTGTTTAACTTTGGAATAACAATATTATTAAAAAGAATAAGACACTTATTATACTCTAAAAATGTTGATCTTAATTAAAAATGCACGCATTTAGTTGTATTCAGTGCTAAAAAAATATTTATTGGCTCTCATGGAAATACATTTTAAAATATTTGGCTTTCATGGCTCTCTCAGCCAAAAAGGTTCCCGACCCCTGCTGTAGAGGAATCTCGTGTAAAATTTAGTTTTGTATGTTTCATTACACATTATCTGTATGTAATATTGGCTGCATTTCAGATAGCTGTTTGTGTGCCAAATTGTTCCAGACCAACTTGGAGACACACATCTATACCTTTGACCATTAAAAGCCCGTCATTTCCAGGTGTTATCTCACCTTCTGAGTAGCCTCTGATTTAGTAATGGTTTCTAATGTTGTAAAAAAGAAATATTAAATTTCAACATTTCTGTCAACATAGATTTGCTTCAGCCTGCGACACATAGTCATTTTGATAGGAAGCTATAATGGCTAATCTAGACACTTTCGTCATGGGTTGCCTTCATTGTAACACTTATAGAAGGATTTCTATTTTTTGCGGCTCCAGACAGATTAGTTTTTTGTATTTTTGGTCCATTATGGCTCTTCCAATATTTTTTGTTGCCGACCCCTGGTGTCAGGCTATTATACATGTACATTCATATATATTTCCTGTTACATACGGCCCTCTGACGGCAGACATAATTGCAATGTGGCCCTCGATAAAAACGAGTTTGACACCTCTGTCCTAGAGGGACTGAATTGAATACAAATTAATGGCTAGTCTTTAGCTAATGTCTTTGATTGCATTATTTCAGACCTTCATCATCACACATTACAGTATTTAGAGAGACGTCACCTCTCCCCAGGCTGATGACAGCCTTAAATGTCTTTGAAGAGCCAATCTGTGGATTGTTGCAAACGCAGCGGACTTCGGGGAGCTCATATTCCTTGTCTCGGCCTACCGTCATGAATGATGAACCGTATCTCCGAGGTAACCGGGGCTGACACGAAAGTGTTGGTTCGACTTGGGTCAAGAGAGTATCTAAAACCGAGACCTGTCATGTCATGTTCACCATGTCTTATGATGGAAGCCCTTAAAGTCATATTTTTTTTTTTGCACCACTGGTTATTTTTAGATATTTGTACAAATTGAAGTCACTTCCAACAAGCTTCACTGAATAGACTTGATACTGCTGACAAGAAGACATACTTGTCATCACATTTAATGGGCTGCTTTCATGAGACGTACCCCGGGAGCGGTAACAATACATTGGGATACTTGTCAGGTAATTTTTGCTTCATCTCCGGAGATTAGGACACAAGTCACATGGCGAGTTGCAAGTCACACTCAAATCTCTCCGATGCTGTCCAATAAATCTGGAAATTCTTAGGAATGAGCTTGAGATCATTCAAAAACAAAAAGTACGGATGAATAGCTTTTCATTTTGCTTGTTCGTAGTGGGTTTGCAGAGTCACGGTCAATAGCAAATTAGCAAAGAAATTCACAAGGGGCATCGGTATTGCTTACTCATTTTTCCCATACTCTTGTTGCAGTACTGTACATAAATTGCAATAAACAAGCAAAACAAAACCAATTTAAATAGCACAAATAAATTGTTGAGAATACATAAAAATATAATTATATAAAAATGTCATTTTTGAAAGTTAGAGTACAGTTCTGAGTGAAACTGTACAAATGCATTAGTCTATAAACAATTATCGCTCAAATAATCAATGTGTAAAAATTAGGGCTGTCAAAAATAACAAGTTAACTTGTGATTTAATTACAGAAAAGATCACATTAATTATACGTACACGCAGATTAATCATGCACTGTTTTGACCGTACATGATCCTTTACCTCAGTTGCCAGGACCCTCTAGACCAGTGGTTTTCAATTGGGGGTACTCGTACGCCTGGGGGTAAATGATAAATGGGTTGTACTTGTATAGCGCTTTTCTACATTCAAGGTACTCAAAGCGCTTTGACACTACTTCCACATTTACACATTCACACACTGATGGAGGGAGTTGCCATGCAAGGCGCTAACCAGCACCCATCAGGAGCAAGGGTGAAGTGTCTTGCTCAGGACACAACGGACGTGACGAGGTTTGTACTCGGTGGGGATTGAACCAGGGACCCTTAGGTTGCGCACGGCCACTCTCTCCCACTGCGCCACGCCGTCCACACCACGCCGGTAGTTGAAGGTATGACAAGGGGTACGTGAGATTTCTCAAAAATGTTCTAAAAATAGCAACAATTCAAAAATCCTTTATAAATATAATTATTGAATAATACTTCAACAAAATATGAATGTAAGTTCATAAACTGTGAAAAAAAATACAACAATGCAATATTCAGTGTTGAGAGATAGATTTTTTGTGGACATGTTCCATAAATATTGATGTTAAACATTTATTTTTTTGTGAAGAAATGTTTAGAATTAAGTTCATGAATCCAGATGGATCTCTATTACAATCCCAAAAGAGGGCACTTTAAGTTGATGATTACTTCTTTGTGTAGAAAATTTGTATTTATAATTGAATCACTTGTTTATTTTTCAACAAGTTTTTAGTTATTTTTATATCTATTTTTCCAAATAGTTCAAGAAAGACCACTACAAATGAGCAATATTTTGCACTGTTATACAATTTAATAAATCAGAAACTGATGAGATAGTGCTGTATTTTACTTCTTTATCTCTTTTTTTTCAACCAAAAATGCTTTTTTCTGATTAGGGGGTACTTGAATTAAGAAAATGTTCACGGGGGGTACATCACTGAAAAAAGGTTGAGAACCACTGCTCTAGAGCAGGGGTGTCAAACTCATTTTAGCTCAGAGGCCGAATGGAGGAAAAGCTGTGCACACGTGTGCCAGACTATTAAAATCATGGCATTAAAAGTTAAAAATAAAGACAACTTCAGATTGTTTTATCCGTCTTACTTTGGCCAAAAATAGAACACATTCTGAAAATAGAACAACAAAAATATAGAAAAAAAACTACCCGCAGTGGTAAAGTTTAGATCCATGAAGGAAAGAAGAAAGTGAATGAATGTTTACAACTGAATACATTTACATATGCAAAAAAAGTGTTATTTTTTTTATTATTTTTTTTTTTAAGAATTAAATAATGTTTATGATAACCTTTTCCTAAAACACAATATAGCATTTGAGATTTAACAGGATAACGCATACATTTATCATTTGTTTTCAAAATGGTTACAAAAAAGGGGGACACCAAAAATTTACAGTGGGACCCCATTTTTAGGACTTAATGGGGTCTCAGGGACCCCATTTTGAAAATTCCTAGCGCTATCACTGATGGAATATTGTTGCGTGCAAAACAGCAGCAGGCGGCTGTGGCCTGTGGGCCGGTTCTAATACTAATTAAATATCATCCGCGGCCCACATGGGGATTACCTCCAAATTCTTCAGGACAACTTAAAATCATCAGCCAGGAGGTTGGGTCTTAGGCACAGTTGGGTGTTCCAACAGGACAATGACCCCGAACACACGTCAAAAGTGGTAAAGGAACGGCTAAAATAGGCTAGAATTAAGGTTTTAGAGTGGCCTGCCCAAAGTCTCGACTAAAATGTGTGGACAATGCTGAAAAAACAAGTCCATGTCAGAAAACCAAGAAATTTAAAGTTAAAAAGTTCAAGTACCATTGTGTCACACAAGGACTTGGACTGGAACTGTTTCTTCGACGCAGAGGATATTTGGAACGAGCCAGGAGTGAATGTGAGTACATGTTTAATTTATTAGTGAACAAAGAAACTACAAAAAAGCCAACAAAGGACGCGCAGAATAATAACTAGACTACTCAAAACAAAACTAGCACAATGGCATGACTATAGACATGAAACAAAAACTTGCACCGTAGCATAAATAACAAAAACTTACGTGGCATGAGCGGAAGGGAAACTAGGCATTGCATGGCATGGAGGAATATGTGAAGTTGCCAGACTGAACACTTTGCAACTACCGGTTTAAATAATACCAATGATAATGATTATCAGGTGTGAGAACTGAGGACCGGGGCGTGACTTGGAGACAAGGTGGAAACTAATGAGTAGCCATGGTGACAAAATAAAACAATGAAGTGCAAACGCAAGAACTGCATGTCCAAAAAACAAAACATAACCAAAACAAAACATGATCCAAAGGCCTGACACAATGATTGTCACACTACACACTAGGTGTGGCGAAATTATTCTCTGCATTTGACCCATCACCCTTGGGAGGTGAGGGGAGTAGTGAGCAGCAGCGGTGGCCGCGCACGGGAATCATTTTTGGTGATTTAACTCCGAATTCCAGTGTCAAGCACGGAGGTAATGGGTCCCATTTTTATAGTCTTTGGTATGACTCGGCCGGGGTTTGAACTCACGACCTACCGATTTAGCTGAACTGCACCAATTTTGTCAAGAGGAGTGGTCAAAAACTCAACCAGAAGGATGCCAGAAGCTTGTGGATGGCTACCAAAAGTGCCTTATTGCAGTGAAACTTGCAAAGGGACATGTAATCAAATATTAACATTGCTTTATGTATACTTTTGACCCAGCAGATTTGTTCACATTTTCAGTAGACTCATTATAAATTCATAAAAGAAGCGAACTTCATGAATGTTTTCTTGTCACCAACGAGTATGTGATCAAATCACTCAATCACAAAAAAATAAGGGTTGTAGAACTTTTTGGGAACTCAAGTCAGACATGTTCTTATGTTCTTTACAAGTGTATGTAAACTTTTGACCACGACTGTATTTAGTGTATAATATGAATCAATACAAGGCTTTGATATAGGGAAAATAGGAATTTCAAATGTTTAATCCTTCATCCAATGCCATGTTTGACTGAGGTTATCCATCCATCCATCCATCCATTTTCTACCGCTTATTCCCTTTAGTGTCGCGAGGGGCAATGGTGCCTATCTCAGCTACAATCGGCCGGAAGGCATATTACACCATGGACAAGTTGCCACCTCATCGCAGGGCTGACTGAGGTTATGTACTCCCTATTTGCCAACACTATTCATTATTGTATGTGACCTTTTTTAGCTCATTTCATACTATTGATTTGCTCCTCCCACAGCATGAGGTTACATTTCCACTTAATTACTGCCATTCCTTTTACTTCAAAGTCATTAGCACACTTGATAAAAGTGTACACACCAACCTCACACACGCGTTTAGTTTTTGTCATTTCTGTTATACAGCCGTACCTTGGCTCATAAGTTTATTGGTTCCGTCACGGGGGTAGTAACCTGAACTACTTGTATCTAGAATCAGTGTTCCACATTGACATTCCATTATATCGTTTTGGGCCTCCAAAACACCACATTTTAACAATTAAAATGCTTTTGATGAAATAACGGAGCAATGTAACTATAATGTACAGCATTTGTGTGGACTTCTACGGTATCTCCTGCAAGCTGCTGCTGGGTCAAACACAACATCAGCAGCTGAATCATATTTTCATGCATTTATGTATGCAAATTCCAAATGATTAAACACCCTTATTTAGCGTTATCAGCTCGCTTCAGTATGGTGCGGACGAGCAGTGGTGCGTTCATACTGCTTTGCCAAGTCATGCTACACGGTCATATTTTCAGTGATTTCTTTCGTCAATTTCATTTATCTATCCATGTTCTACTGATTGTCCGTCACAGAATCGAAAGCGGGGTACACCGTGGACAAATTGCCACCTCATCACATGGCCAACACAGATAGATGGACAACATTCATACTCACATTCAGACACTACGGCCAATTTTAGTGTTGCCAATCAACCTATCCCCAGGTGCATGTCTTTGGAGGTGGGAGGAAACACAGGGTTTCCTTCCAAAATATTTGATTGTGGCTGTACACCACAGCAATATTTTAGCCGCCACACCTAAAAAATTAGGTTTTTTTACATTAAAAAAAAAAGTATAAAGTAATAACATGTATTGTAGCGTCCAGAAAAATACACACATAGTCTGGCGCTCTTTTTACCTTTTATTGTCAATCTTGCGCTTACAATGGGGTCAATTCCAATAAGTATTTTCTCCATGCACACACGTCTGCCTCAGTGCTTCACTCCCAGATAAACAAAACCAAACACTTCCTCATTCTCCACCAGAACAGTGTGTTCACAGTCCATCAGAAAAATTAACATCATCATAACACAACAACATACACACTAACACCAGCAGGTACTTACAGTTATAGTAAAAAAATAAATAAAAACATGATTATATAGATATAGATATATATACATTGTTGTGTGTGTATATACATTTGTTTGTATGTGTATATATATCCATTCATCCATCAATTTTCTACCGCTTGTCCCTTTTGGGGTCGCGGAGGGGTGCTGGAGCCTATCGCAGCTGCATTTGGGTGGAAGGGGGGCATATATATATATATATATACATATATATATATATATATATATATATATATATATATATATATATATAAAACTTTTTGGCAATATAGTGTATAATCCTCCATTTTAGTGGACAGATTGATTAATTCATTCAGCAGAGCATCGAAATATATACCCTACATTTAATTGTTGTTCCAGTGAAAGGATAACAAAACATTTTGGACAATTCCTTGCTCCCAACCTTGTGGGAACAGTTTGTAACAGTTTTCCTCTTCAAACATGACTGTGCACCAGTACACAAAGCAAGGTCCATAAAGACATGGATGACAGATTTTGTTGTGGATGAACTTGACTGGCCTGCACAGAGTATTGACCTGAACCCGTTAGAACACCTTTGGGATGAATTAGAACAGAGACTGAGAAAAATATATCCTACATTTACTTGTTGCAAAAAAGAAAAAAACAAGCCTTTTTTTCTCTGAAAGAGACAATTACTGTACGACCCCCCTCTTCAAGGTGACTCAGAATAAATACATTGTCTCTCACTATGCTTTTTCCGTAATTTTATAATTTGATTAGTAAACATATTGATGCCACAATTATATTCAATACGTTACACCAGCTGTACATTCTACAGTGCACACATTCAAGGTGTAAAAATGTTTCAGGGAACATTACATAGGCGACATGTTGACCAACAGACAAAGCCAGACCAGCCCTAAGTTCTAACAGCTGAGATACTCGTTTGTTTGCTTGCATACTAATGCCAACATCTGGTTTCTACCCTGAATTCGCCCAGTGCAGTCAGGAGTATAGGCATAGTGTACAAAAACTGGTAAGTGCCCTATAGAGTCCCTTACAAAAGTCGTATTGCTTGGGAACACGTTGACCTTACAGCCCTACTGAAATGAGATTTTCTTATTTAAAAGGGGATAACAGGTCCATTCTATGTGTCATACTTGATCATTCCGCGATATTGCCATATTTTTGCTGAAAGGACTTAGTAGAGAACATCGACGATAGAGTTCACAACTTTTGGTCGCTAATAAAAAAAGCCTTCCCTGTACCGGAAGTAGCAGACGACATGCGCGTGACGTCACGGGTTGTAGAGCTCCTCACATCCTCACATTGTTTACAATCATAGCCACCAGCAGCTAGATTGATTCGGACAAGAAAGCGACAATTTCCCCATTAATTTGAGCGAGGATGAAAGATTTGTGGATGAGGATAGTGAGAGTGAAGGACTAGATGAAAAAAAAAAAAGATGAGGGCAGTGGGAGCGTTTCAGATGTTATTAGACACATTTACTAGGATAAATCTGGAAAATCCCTTATCTGCTTATTGTGTTACTAGTGTTTTAGTGAGATTATATAGTCATAGCTGAAAGTCGGAGGGGTGTGGTGACCGCCAGTCACCACACAAGTCAGGTTAGAAAAAAGTGAAAAAGTTGAAGTACCAATGATTGTCCCACACATACTAGATGTGGCGAAATGATTCTCTTCATTTGACCCATCACCCTTTATCACCCACTGGGAGGTGAGGGGAGCAGTGAGCAGCAGCATTTATGGTGATTTTATCCCAATTCCAACCCTTGATGCTGAGAATCAAGCAGGGAGGTAATGGGTCCCATTTTTATAGTCTTTGGTATGACTCAGCTGGGATTTGAACTCACGACCTACCCATCTCAGGGCGGACACGCTAACCACTAGGCCACTGAGTAGAGAAGCTCTTGTTTCTACAAAATTGGTAAGTGACAAGACTTTTGTAAGGGAATATGATCAGGAAATGTGTGAGATTTGTGATTTCTCTTTGGGCAAAAATGAAAAAATATTTTTTACCATAGTTTAGTGAACAAATACTAATAAATATTAATATTTTATTCGTCTTGATCGTATTTGTATTTACTGAGGCTGTGCATCACCTGCTTCCCCTGACCGCATTAAACTAGATACCAGGTTGTCCTGGAATGCCAGTAGCATCTGGCATAGACTAACAAGGAATGATGAAGCCGTACTTCCACAAAGAAAGTCAAAGAAACTCACAGCAAGTTGAGGACATGTCATAGAATGTGAAAGGAAGTCCAAAAGTGAAGCTCCTCATTTAAAACACTACTACTTTATAAGGCATGACTAAACAGGAAACTCCAGCTAAAATCTAAGCTGACGACGCCAATCAGAAGATTGTGATTGCCCATCCATCCATTTATCCATTTTCTACCGCGTGTCCCTTTTGGAATCGCGGGTGGTGCTACAGGTTATCTCAGCTGCATTCGGGCGGAAGACTGGCTACACCCTGGACAAGTCGCCACCTCATCAGAGGGCAAACACAGATAGACAGACAACATTCACACTCACATTCACACACTACGGTCAATTTAGTATTGCCAATCAACCTATCCCCAGGTGCATGTTTTTTGGCGGTTCCTCCCAGCTTTTAGTAAATTATTTTTGAATTTGGAAAAAAATGGAGTTGGGTTCTATTTAAAATATGTCTCTTGCATTCACACAGTCCTGATTATTTGTCCCACCTTTATGTACCATGGTGAGCACATTTTGTTCCACCGAACTGGTAACTCAAAACACTCGTACCTCAAATCCGCACTGCCCGTTGAAATTAATTGAAAATAATCTAATCCATGCTCAACCCCCCCCAAACGCCACAATTTTAACATGTAGCATGCCTTGCGAAAAGAAACACTAACTTTTAGATAATAGACATTACAATAGCATGTAGTACAAACAACTCTAGCTGTCTTATGTAATTATGTAATGATATTGTTCAGCATTTACTAGGGGTGTAACGGTACACAAAAATTTTGGTTCGGTACGTACCTCGGTTTAGAAGTCACGGTTCGGTTCATTTTCGGTACAGTAAGAAAACTACAAAATATAAATTGTTTTGGTTATTTATTTACCAAATTTGTAAACAATGGCATAACATACATATACACACACAGGGTCCATTGCCAGGGTTGATGTGGTCAACATGTATAAAATACAAACTAAATAAGATAAGGCTCAGAATGTTTTCTTAACAAAACCTTTCTACATATAAAGTGCTTTTTTTGATTGATTGATTGAGACTTTTATTAGCCTGGCTAACTTGGCAGTAAGAGGATGTATGGGCTCATTGTTCTTCCACCATAGAAGTGGGTCAAAATCTAGTTTTTAATGCAATATGGACTTAAATCTCCTGTTTCAAAAACATTTGTTATTGCTTTAGCCCTGCCTGACTCGCCGAGGAGAGGCTGCTGGAATACGGTGGTGACGCTTCAAATGGGTTAGCATGTGTTATGAGAGTAACGTATGTGTGGGTGGCCCTTTAATATGTGACAGCATGTGACGTCAGTGACTGTGTGGGCGAGCAAAGTGAGGGAGCGGTAGCGCGAGTGCGGGAGTGGCTGGTGTTTTGTTGGATTGGCTGTGTGCAAGACCTCAATAAAGCCACGATTTGCAACCAATCGCCGGACTCTTCATTTACCCCTGAGTCTGGAGTTGTGGAGACCCACTGCCGGGTAGAGTGAAGGGTGTTGCCCCCCAAAATACATCAGCCCTGCGCTGCTCGACTACAGTCTGGGAGCCGGAAGCAGGAAAGGTGCAACACATGTTTGACGGGTTGTAAGAAGCAGCTGCTGACCAAAATCGGCAAACCTCCGTCCTCCATTGTTGTATCGCGCAGCCAAAGTGTTCTCAAATGGGAGATCCTAACAAGGCAGGAGGGTCTTCCAGCTCCGGCTTTTACATGTTGTCCTAGCCCGGTCGCTGCTAGCATGTGTACTTGTTCGGTACACCTCCGTACCGAACCGAAACCCCCGTACCGAAACGGTTCAATACAAATACATGTAGCGTTACACCCCTAGCATTTACTTTGAGGAGCGGTAGGTCTCTCTCACTCGTTGAGTATCAGTAGGAACTAGAAAATAGTTTTTTACATTCCACACTGACATATCTGAGTGTAGGACCGGACTGATCAAAGTTAAGAGACGGAAGAAAGTCATAAAATCGCCTAACACAACATCGACAGCTTCTCCATATTTTCATGGAAAAATGTCTGCCGTTTGGACGTTTGTGGCTGATGCCGAGGACACCGGCTGCAGCTTGTGTGATGAGGACTGACTCGCCGGTATGACTGCTAACCGGTTGGACATGGTTTTGACGGTTTCTTTCTCTAATTCGGTCATCCGCTTCCTCTCCTTTGCACTAACTTTTTCAATTCCGGTGGTTGGAGTGCAGGCTTGTGTCGATCTCTGGCTGTGGGCTTTGGGAACAAAAACTATTCAACCAGCAGCAGATGGGACTCGTAACTCACATTATGCTTGTGACTTAAAGCATAACAAAAAGCCGAGAGACAGCTCGTTTCTCAAATTACCGATTTATCGGTTCATGGACAACGTGCACTTTACATTATTCATATGTAATCAATGGCTGCACTCAGTCCTCTTCTGCCAAGTCAATTCAAACCATGACTGGCCTTGTGTCTCACTCATTCATGTCATTATTTGAAAAAAAATATATTTGATGTCTTGAGTTTCTCAAATGTTATATGATTGTTGTTCTTTGCAGTGTCTTTTCGGCCTAATGTTTTTTTTTTTTTTATCTTTGAGCAAAATCAATCATCCTTGCCATATGTTCACTGTTAATCTAAACAGGGAAGATGAAGGTAAAAACCTTTGACGAGAAGTGGCCTACACGAAACTCCATAGCGTTATTTTGTATTTGTCTTGAAAAAAGAACGTTTTATTCACTTGTAGGACACGAATTTGATGTGGGCGTAGTTTTAGGAATAAAATGTTGCTCTGAAACCCCAAATGCTTTTTTCCTCCAATTTGTTTGTTGTTAAATTACTGGTTTTGCCTGAAGTGGTGATCATAAGAGTTGTGAAGTGCAATAAGAAGGAACAAAAGGGCTTTTATGCATTTTCATAGAGTTGTTTTGTCGCTGGATCGGTTCGCAGCCGAGTGTGAAGCGACCGGAATGAGAATCAGCACCTCCAAGTCCGAGTCCATGGTTCTCGCCCGGAAAAGGGTGGAATGCCATCTCCGGGTTGGGGAGGAGACCCTGCCCCAAGTGGAGGAGTTCAAGTACCTAGGAGTCTTGTTCACGAGTGGGGGAAGAGTGGATCGTGAGATCGACAGGCGGATCGGTGCGGCGTCTTCAGTAATGCGGACGTTGTACCGATCCGTTGTGGTAAAGAAGGAGCTGAGCCGGAAGGCAAAGCTCTCAATTTACCGGTCGATCTACGTTCCCATCCTCACCTATGGTCATGAGCTTTGGGTCATGACCGAAAGGATAAGATCACGGGTACAAGCGGCCGAAATGAGTTTCCTCCGCCGTGTGGCGGGGCTCTCCCTTAGAGATAGGGTGAGAAGCTCTGCCATCCGGGAGGAACTCAGAGTAAAGCCGCTGCTCCTTCACATCGAAAGGAGCCAGATGAGGTGGTTCGGGCATCTGGTCAGTATGCCACCCGAACGCCTCCCTAGGGAGGTGTTTAGGGCATGTCCAACTGGTAGGAGGCCACGGGGAAGACCCAGGACACGTTGGGAAGACTATGTCTCCCGGCTGGCCTGGGAACGCCTCGGGATCCCCCGGGAAGAGCTAGACGAAGTGGCTGGGGAGAGGGAAGTCTGGGTTTCCCTGCTTAGGCTGTTGCCCCCGCGACCCGATCTCGGATAAGCGGAAGATGATAGATGAATGGATGGATGGATGTTTTGTCAAGTGGAGTCAATGAAAAAGCATTTTTAAACCATAAGTACAAATTCCTAATTGTTTTTGACAACAAGGCCAAAAAAGCAATCTTAAAACTCAAACAATAACTATGTTTTTTTTTTTGTTTTTTTTTATCTTTGTTCCTGTTCAAAAACCTCTGGCTCTTATCAGGTGCAGGGTAGCGAGAGATATGTGTGACAGCCTACATGTTTCGGCCCCAAGTGCTTAATCTCTCGTCTCTTCTGGGAGTGGCGGAGTGCATCGCACATCACGCTGCACACATTTACAAGCAGCCAGCAAGAAAGCAAAGTGAAAAAGTCCACAAAGCGGATTGGAATCGTTCTGATCTTGTCGACGGTATCTACAAACAAACACGGGTGAACTTTGATTGGTGGCTGCAAATTTAATAAAATGTCCAATCCAATAGTGAGTAGAGTCAAGAACAAAAGATTATTAAGAGTTGAGAAACATCAGGGGATTTTACTGAATGGAAGATATACAGTATATTGCCTCGTTTGTCTACCTGACACATTGAAACGTGACAAATTGGGGGGTGCATGATCCATTTTAGCCACCAGACGGCAGTAGTGTTGAGTATCTTAAATTGTGTTTTTTGGCAATTCCGACTTTGACCACAGTGTCAGTTGCTATGTACAGTGGAGCTTTCCAGAATGTTCAGCAAACTGCATTGCAAAATTATTAACCCCCCTCGAGTGATGTGCAGATCCATACTTGATTGATACAGTATTGATACCACCGATACCAGCTCTCTAAGCTCCAGTATGGGTTCTTAAATCAAAACATCAATACTTTTGATATTAATGTATTAATGTATATCACCTAGGGCCGGGCAATATGGACGAAGAAGTATATCTTGATATATTTTTACTTAAACTCAATATTAGATATACAAACCCCGTTACCATATGAGTTGGGAAATTGTGTTAGATGTAAATATAAACGGAATACAATGATTTGCAAATCATTTTCAACCGATATTCAGTTGAATATGCTACAAAGACAACATATTTGATGTTAAAACTGATAAAAATAAAAAAAATAGCAAATGATCATTAACTATAGAAATTGATGCCAGCAACACGTGCAGAAGAAGTTGGGAAAGGAGGCAATAAATACTGATTAAGTTGAGGAATGCTCATCAAACACTTATTTGGAACATCCCAAAGGTGTGCAGGCTATTTGGGAACATGTGGGTGCCATGATTAGGTATAAAAGCAGCTTCCATGAAATGTTAAGTAATTGACAAACAAGGATGGGGCGAGGGTCACCAATTTGTAAGCAAATTGTCGAGCAGTTTTAGACCAACTTTTCTCAACGAGCAATTGCAAGGAATTTAGGGATTTTACCATCTACGGTCCGTAAAATCATCAAAAGGTTCAGAGAATCTGGAGAAATCACTGCACTGCGATGATATTACGGACCTTTGATCCCTCAGGCGGTACTGCATCACAAACCGACATCAGTGTGTAAAGGATATCACATCATGGGCTCAGGAACACTTCATAAAACCACTGTCAGTAACTACAGTTGTTTGCTTCATCTGTAAGTGCAAGTTAAAACTCTACTATGCAAAGCGAATGCCATTTATCAACAACACCTAGGAACGCAGCTGGCTTTGCTGGGCCTGAGCTCATCTAAGATGGACTTATGCAAAGTGGAAAAGTGTTCTGTGGTCTGACGAGTCCACATTTCAAATTATATTTGGAAACTGTGGACGTAGTGTCCTCCGGAACAACGAGGAAAATAACCATCCGGAGTGTTGTAGGCGCAAAGTTCAAAAGGCGACATCTGTGATGGTATGTGGGTGTATTAGTGCCCAAGGCATGGGTAACTTACACATCTGTGAAGGCACCATTAATGCTGAATGGTCCATACAGGTTTTGGAGCAACATATGTTGTCATCCAAGCAACGTTATCATGGACGCCCCTGCTTATTTCAGCAAAACAATACCAAGCCATGTTTTACAACAGCGTGGCTACGTAGTAAAAGAGTGCGGGTACTTTCCTGGCCTGCCTGCAGTCCAGACCTGTCTGCCATCGAAAATGTGTGGCGCATTATGAAGCGTAAAATATGACAACAAGACAACTCTGCCCTCCAATCCTGCGTGGAGAAGTTATCAAGTGGCCACAGATCAGTTTCCACGGAGGATCCACTACCTTTTCCAAGTTGGGACCCAGGATGGACCTCAAATTGTCATCAGTTGGTGACATCTCTGCGCTGCTGACTTATCGACATATGAGGGATTCCACTGCTGGCCTTATTTTGTTCTGGACTCTCACGTTATTAACTGTATCCACTTGGCATCAATTGCACTGGTCACTTAAGGTGCGGTCCCTTTCAAGGTTTCTCGTTGTCCTCATCGGGTTGAGTTTTTTCTTTCCCTGATGTTGAACGCTGATTGATTGATTGATTGATTGATTGATTGATTGATTGATTGATTGATTGATTGATTGATTGATTGATTGATTGATTCAATCAATCAATGTTTATTTGTACAGCCCTGAATCACAAGTCCCCTAAAGTGCTGCACAAGCCACAACGACATCGTCAGTTTACAGCCCACAAAAGGGCAAGGAAAAACTCACAACCCAGTGGGATGTCAATGTTAATGACTATGACAAACCTTGGAGAAGACCGCAGATGTGGGTGACCGTACGCCCAGCCCCCCTCTAGGAGAGATCGGATGCAATGGACGTCCAGTGGGTCTAACATAATATTGTGAAAGTCCAGTCCATAGTGGATCCAACACAGTGGTTCTTAACCTGGGTTCGATCGGACCTAGGGGTTCGGTGAATTGGGCTCAGGGGTTCGCCACGGAGGTAAAGACACATCCGACTTATCGTATAAATAAAAACTTCTCCCTGTCAGCGTATTATGGATACCTACAAACAAAGTTCCCTCTAATTTTCCATCTGATTTGCAGGTTTTTTGATTGGTTGATTGAAACTTTTACTAGCAGATTGCAAAGGAAGAGAATACATTATATGAAACAGTACAGTTTACACAGTACAGTACATATTTGTACAATTGACCACTAAATGGTAACACCTGAATAAGTTTTTCTACTTGTTTGAGTCGGAGTCCAAGTGAATCAATTCATGATAATGTGTGTAAGGTGTGTAATTTTTTGTGAGTTTGTGCACTGTGTTGGTTTTGTTCTGTGAACAAGGTGATGTTCATGCACAGTTCATTTTGTGCAAAAGTAAAAAAAACATGACTGATTCTTGAATTTGAAAAAAAACATGTTTTTTTATTTTTCACTAAAGTATTGTTTGGTGAATGCTCATATCAAAATGCTGGGGTTCGGTATCTCCAACAAGGTTAAGAACCACTGATCTAACATAATAGAGTCCAGTTCATGGTGGGGCCAGCAGGGGACCATCCCGAGCAGAGACGGGTTGATTGATTGATTGATTGATTGATTGATTGATTGATTGATTGATTGATTAACAGTAACACAGCATAAAGTAACTAAATTATTCAGATTGTGTCTAAATATAGGGCCCCTAAGAGTGCCGCCAAAAAGTCTGTTTCTCAACATTGGTCCGTATAGGCTGCAGCAGTACTCAGTTGTAATACATTTTCCCACCACTATTGGCCGTAGTGACAATTTCAAACCAACAGAAGAAATCTAGAGCTAAAAACATGGAGACATAAGGTATATTTGCACAAAGTGTCCGATACAGCCGGAATTTTACTCTGTATCTAATCAAAAGGAAAATCAGTGGTATCCACCCAGGAATGGGGCCACATGAATTGCCTTCCCTATTTATTCCAACACAAGACACAATTGCAGCGTCTGGCAAAGAAATGTTCAGCAACTTGCTTCAAGTGCATGTTGGCAATCTTTAGAAACCTCCAATTCATGAACTGTACCATGAAAGTGCATTCAATTATTCATCTTTTAGTAGCAATCTCACAAATATTTCAGACCCAAAAGCCTCTTAAAATGCACAGTCAGGCCTGGACATACACTCAAAAACCCCAACTGTGTAGATATTCTTAGCCTGTCAAAACTCGTTGCACTGGACAGTAAATGAGGTGCGCGGTTGTTGCTTTTTGGACTCTGAAGTGTGAAGGATGCCAGCATTCTCTCTTTTTATCATTCATCTAAGAGAATTATATCACAACTAAGTAGATGTGCCAGGAAAGGCGAAAGGCAAAACAGAAGTGATGCAAACAATCATTTTGGAGACTCAGAATATGTTAGTGCACTTGTTTTTCTAGTTTTTGGTTTGTGTGTATTAGGGTTGTACGGTATACCAGTACTAATAAAGTACCGCGGTACTCCATCCATCCATCCATCATCTTCCGCCCATCCGGAAGATGATGGATGGATGGATGGAGTACCGCGGTACTAATGTATCAAAATCGGTACTGTACTGCTTCTTCCCTTTTAATTTTTTTTACGGGCATGACGGCGCCCCGTTGTCACATCGTGATCTTGCTGGTTTTACGAGCGGAGGAGCATCTTCAGCAACGCACACGCACCGAGTACTTGCAATCACAAGGAATGGACCCCTGTTGGCTTAAAAACTACGGATAAAGGTGAAGTTATAAAAATGAAACGCCCTCAGGAATAAGTGCTTTAAAATATGGCTAGTTAGCTAGCGGCTAACGTCCAGCCACAGTTGGCAGTGTTTTAGCTCATTCTTTAAGGTTTTACTACTTACATATAAAATACTACACGGTCTAGCTCCATCCTATTTTGCCGATTGTATTGTACCATATGTCCCGGCAAGAAATCTGCGTTCAAAAGACTCCGGCTTATTAGTGATTCCTAAAGCCCCAAAAAAGTCTGCGGGCTATAGAGCGTTTTCCGTTCGGGCTCCAGTACTCTGGAATGCCCTCCCGGTAACAATTCGAGATGCTACCTCAGTAGAAGCATTTAAGTCTCACCTTACAACTCATTTGTATACTCTAGCCTTTAAACAGACCTCCTTTTTAGACCAGTTGATCTGCCGCTTCTTTTCTTTTTCTCCTCTGTCCCCCCCTCCCTTGTGGAGGGGGTCTGGTCCGATGACCATAGATGAAGTACTGGCTGTCTAGAGTCGAGATCCAGGATGGACCGCTCGCCTGTGTATCGGTTGGGGACATCTCTACGCTGCTGACCCGCATCCGCTTGGGATGGTTTCCTGTGACGGGACTCTCGCTGCTGTCTTGGATCCGCTTTGAACTGAACTCTCGCGGCTGTGTTGGAGCTACTATGGATTGAACTTTCACAGTATCATGTTAGACCCGCTCGACATCCATTGCTTTCGGTCCCCTAGAGAGGGGTGGGGGATTTGCCCACATTTGAGGTCCTCTCCAAGGTTTCTCATAGTCAGCATTGTCACTGGCGTCCCACTGTGTGTGAATTCTCCCTGCCCACTGGGTGTGAGTTTTCCTTGCCCTTATGTGGGTTCTTCCGAGGATGTCGTAGTCGTAATGGTTTGTACAGTCCTTTGAGACATTTGTGATTTAGGGCTATATAAATAAACATTGACTGATTAATTGATTGATTGATTCTAAAATCACTAATCATCGCCTCCATGGCGACAAAAAAAGTAAGTTTTGTCAAGACAAGGGGGTTTTCGCAGCTTGCTGCGAGGTATGTTCTTCCGGGATGCAAACGGACCACTTTGGCATGATAAACGAGCAGCGTGAACTATCGTGAAAGAAGGAGCATTAACTATGGCATGAAAGCGAACAATGACGCCAGGCCGACTGACTGGCAAAAGCAGGCTTAAATAGTGCCTCTGATTAGTGCTCGGGTAGTAGGTGAGCGGCCGAACACTAATCAGAGACAGGTGAACATAATAAGCAACCATGGCAACCAAAACAAACTCAAGAGGTGCACAAACAGGAACTAAATGAGTCCAAAACTAACAGAAAACACAAAAACATGATCTTGATCTTGACCAGTTTCTTACAAGTATCATCAAGGAATAGCCAAAAATGTTTCACTACACACATAGGAGGATACAATAGCTCACCGGCGTCACCGCTAACACAAGCTAGCACTCCTCAATGTAAACAAATGCCATGGGTGGATTTACACTTGACATCCACTGTAATGATACCAAGTACAAAAGTGTATATAATTGATACTACTATGATGACATCGATATTTTTCATCTTTACAAAATATTTTTTTTCCTTTTTTTTTTTTAAATTATAAAATCTTTATAAATTCAGGAAATACATGCCTGGACACATGAGGCACATCAAATATGACCCATGTATGATCCTGTAACGACTTGGTATCGGATCGATACCTAAATTTGTGGTATCATCCAAAACATCCAAACAACAGTAGAATAAGTGATTATTACATTTTAACAAAATTGCAGAGGAAATATGTTGAAACAAAAAGTAAGCAGATGAACAGGTAGATTAATAATCAATTTTCTACCGCTTGTCCTTCATAATTTTGACAAAATAAGAGAATGAGAAATGAAACAATATTTTACTGCATACGTCAGCAACCTAATTAGGAGCCTTTGTTTGTTTACTAACTACTAAAAGACAAGTTGTCTAGTATGTTAACTATTTTATTTAATGACCAATTTGTTCTTTGATTCCAAAAATTTACTTATGTTTATTTTACCAGAATATTTTTTTGTTAAAATAAAGCCATTAATGCCATTTTTTGTGGTCCCCTTTCATTAGAAAAGTATTGAAATATGGTACCGGTATCAAAATAGTGGTATCGGGACCACTCTTGTGTGTATGTGTGGGTTTTTTCTTGTGTCATATTTTGATTAATAGTCGAGCCAAACTGCAAGCTCTTAGTGCATTTGCGATATTCGAACAGCAATCTAAAAAGCAAAACAAATGTTCAGCTCCATGGTTTTAATTTTCTTGTTTTAATATCAAGGAAAAAATAGAGAGGAGAAACAAGTCAGTTGCTTATTGTCGGTAATTGCCACACGCTTAATTTGTTGTTTTTTTTAAGAGAAGCCCTGCGCAGCATCACCAACTGGCTTTAGGTTTGTCTGCTGAATGAATCTCGTTGGGGAAGAGATGAATCCCTTCCTGTGTTTTAGAGTTTTCTGGGCCAAGACTGCATGGTGGAACCGCAAGCCTTCGTCCTGTGCCAGGTGGCAGCTGGGAGAGAGAGTCCCCCGGTGAGAGAGCGTCATTTGGTTCTATCACCATCAGCATTTACTCAGGGATTAAACTCTATCCCTTGACCCACAGCTAGGTCGCAGTCTAAGGCTCAACCCTAATTCTCCCCCTTACTCCTTGTCGTAGCCCTAGGCCCTCAGTAATGTGCGTTTACGTTGAACAAGTGGTGTCTCAATTCTCTTTGAAGGTTAAGAGAAAGGCAAAGGTCAGAGGATGTATCGTCCTCAAGACAAAGTGCGGTCCCAACCACACCTGCACCAAAGTATTATGAGAAAGTCCCCCTTACACCACATTCACTGATAAAATGGCTGAGCAGAAAGCCCTTAAAGTACCAGGAGAGTGAAAACACAACTTGCCTCTCTATTGAAGTTATCAACATAATATATCTGATTTACAGAACCAAACGACTTCCAAATTGCAAATGGATAGATATGATCAAAATAGTATCAATTTCACGGATATTCCTGAGCCATTTTGAGAGATAATGAGCAAGACGGTCAAGTGATCTGTGACGTACAACCACAGATCCCTTACTCATCAAGCAGACTTTGTGAGAGCCAACGATGACTTCGGGAAATACAAACCCTGTTTCCATATGAGTTGGGAAATTGTGTTAGATGTAAATATAAACAGAACACAATGATTTGCAACTCATTTTCAAACCATATTCAGTTGAATATGCTACAAAGACAACATATTTGATGTTCAAACTGATACACTTTTTTTTTTTTGCAAATAATCATTGACTTTAGAATTTGATGCCAGCAACACGTGACAAAGAAGTTGGCAAAGGTGGCAATAAATACTGATAAAGTTGAGGAATGCTCATCAAACACTTATATCAAACACCCCACAGGTGTGCAGGCTAATTGGGAACAGGTGGGTGCCATGATTGAGTATAAAAGCAGCGTCCATGAAATGCTAAGTAATTCACAAACAAGGATGGGGTGTGGGTCACCACTTTGTAAGCAAATTGTCGAACAGTTTTAGAACAACATTTTGGGATTTTACCATCTACGGTCCGTAAAATCATCAAAAAGTTCAGAGAATCTGGAGAAATCAATGCACTTAAGCGATGATATTACAGACTTTTGATCCCTCAGGCGGTACTGCATCAAAAACCGACATCCTTGTGTAAAGGATATCACCACATGGGCTCAGGAACACTTCATAAAACCACTGTCAGTAACTACAGTTGGTCGCTACATCTGAAAGTGCAAGTTAAAACTCTACTATGCAAAGCCAAACCCATTTATCAACAATATCTTGAAACGCCGCCGGCTTGGCTGGGCCCGAGCTGACCTAAGATGGACTGATGCAAAGTGGGAACGTGTTCTGTGGTCTGATGAGTCCACATTTCAAATTATATTTGGAAACAGAGGACGTGGTTTCCTCCAGAACAAAGAGGAAAATAACCATTTGGATTGTTATTGGCGCAAAGTTCAAAAGCCAGCATCTGTGATGGTATGGGGGTGTATTAGTGCCCAAGGCATGGGTAATTTACACATCTGTGAAGGCACCATTAATGTTGAAAGGTCCATACAGGTTTTGGAACAACATATGTTGCCATCCAAGCAACGTTATCATGGACGCCCCAGCTTATTTCAGCAAGACAAGTGTTACAACAGCATGGCTTCGTAAAAAAAGAGTGTGGGTACTTTCCTGGCCCGCCTGCAGTCCAGACCTGTCTCCCATCAAAAATGCGTGGTGCATTATGAAGCGTAAAATACAACAGCGGAGACCCCGGACTGTTGAACGACTGAAGCTCTACATAAAACAAGAATGGGAAAGAATTCCGCTTTTGAAACTTCAACAATTAGTTTCCTCAGTTCCCAAACGTTTATTGAGTGTTGTTAAAAGAAAAGGTGATGTAACACAGTGGTGAACATGCCCTTTCCCAACTACTTTGGCACGTGTTGCAGCCATGAAATTCTAAATTAATTATTATTTGCAAAAAAAAATAAAGTTTATGAATTTGAACATCAAATATCTTGTCTTTGTAGTGCATTCAATTGAATATGGGTTGAAAAGGATTTGCAAATCATTGTATTCCGTTTATATTTACATCTAACACAATTTCCCAACTCATATGGAAACGGGGTTTGTATTAAGATCCAGAACCTTATATTTTTGAGCCTGAACACAGCGAGTATGAGTAATAGTTCTAAAAGCTGAGTGCTAAACGGATGCATCTTTATTGAAACACTACAGCTGGGGTCCCCAAACTTTTTGACTGGGGGGCTACATTGAGTTAAAATAATTTGGCGGGGGGCCAGGGCTGTGTATAATCACTAATTGACTGAAAAAGCGCGTACGCTGAACAGTGTGGCGGGAGCGCGATTATGTCACGTTATCGATGGGAAAATGGATTTTCAAACAATATGATTTGCCTGAGTGGCTAGGAGACACCTAAAGTGACAAGCGGTAGAAAATGGATTAGAAAGGAAAGATTTAAAAAAATATATATCATTAAATAAAATTTAGGGACTTCCCACGGGTCGGATTTTGGACGCTGAAAGTAACTCGAAAGTAACAGATAAGGACAAAATCCGACAAATTGTGCAACTTTGTCAGCCTATTTAGACACGGAAATGGTGACGCTTAATTCTACCCGCTTTTCTTCGTGAGGATTATTAATCATTCTTTATCTAAATGGAAATATAACAAAAGTCTATCAGTTAGCATCCTAATCAGCATACATTGTACAGTAAGTGATGTTTTATCATGTTTGTTGGCGCTCATGAAGTTTGTAGTAAATAGTAATTAGTAGCGGCCAGGAGACACCGAGAGTAACATGTGGTAGAAAATGTATTAGAAAGGACAGATTTAAAAAAAATATATATATATATATTTTTAATGTTTTTTTTTTTTGTTTTTGGGGTGGGGATTTTGGGATTTCCCACGGGCCGGATTTTGGACGCTGGCGGGCCGTAGTTTGGGGACCCCTGTTCTAGATCATAAATCATCTCTCTCACTTTGAGAGTAACGGATAAGGAGGACAAAATCTGACAAATTGTTCAAATTTGACAGCCTATTTAGACGCGGAAATTGCGATAAAGACACGAAAATACGCTTAATTCTACCCACTTTTCCTCGTGAGGATTATAAATCATTCTTTATCTAAATGGAAATATAACAATAGTCTATCAGTGAGCATCCTAATCAGCATACATTGTACAGTAAGTGATGTTTTATTATGTTGGTTGGCGCTGATGAAGTCTAGTGAGTAGTAATTAGTAGCGGCTAGGAGACACCAAGAGTAACAAGCGGTAGAAAATGGATTAGAAAGGACACATTTGAAAAAATAATATAAAACATTTTATATTTTTGAGGAGGGAATTTGGGACTTCCCGCGGTCCAGATCTTGGACTTTGGTGGGCCATAGTTTGGGGACACCTGTTCTAGATCATAAATCATGTCTCCTTCCTTGATAGCAACAAATAAGGACGTAATCCGACAAATTGGTCAACTTTGAGAGCCAATTTAGACCCGGAAATGGCAAGAAAGAGACAAAAAGGCGCTTAATTATATCCCCTTTTTCTTGGCTAGGATTATAAATCATTCTTTATCTTAGCTCTTTAGCTCTGCCCTAGTGGCTCCTTGGAGCATTCTTAAATAAAATTATTAAAAATGATAAAAGATGGGGGAATGTTTTTGTTTGTTTTTGTTTTAGTATGTTTTTTGTTTGAGTACAAACATGACAAAAACCTTCCCAAATGTAAGAGACCCGACTGTCTAATATGTTTGTGTGTATGTTTCACTGATGAGAGTATTTGATGAACATCATTTTGTCCTACTAATTTCAGCGGTTCTTGAACACACCATAGTGTGGACTGTGACACAACAGTTTGTTTACATGTAAAATATTCCATTTCTTTGTCTCATTTTGTCCACCAAACATTGTATACTGTGTGTGAATGCACAAAGGTGTGCTTTGTTGATGTTATTGAATTGTTGAAGTGCTAATCAGGCCTATTTGGTCAGTGCATGACTGCAAGCTAATCAATGCTTACATGCTATTTAGGCTTTCTGTATGTAAATATTGCATCGTTATGCCTCATTTGCAGGTATATTTGAGCTCATTTAATATATTTTACTTTTATCTTCTTTGTAGATAATTTAGTTTTGCATGTATTGTGACACATTTCAGACAGTTATGTGAGCCATGTTGTTCCAGACCACAGCAAACATTACCGAGCTTCCCAAAGATTGTAATACATCTATTAAAGGAAGACAGCATACTGTTTCCTTTAACTTGGACACACACACATCTATTAGATTGATTGAAACTTTTATTAGTAGATTGCACGGTACAGTACATATTCCGTACAATTGACCACTAAATGGTAAGTTTTTCAACTTGTTTAAGTGGGGTTCCACGTTAATCAATTCATGCTACAAATATATACTATCAGCATAATACATTCATCATACAGGTTAAACATCATAGTATATACATTGAATAATTTACATTATTTACAATGCGGGGGTTTAGCTTTGGTGGAAATCAGTACTTCAGTCATCAACAATCGCATCGTTAGAGAAAAGGACATTGAAACAGTGTAGGTCTGACTTGGTAGGATTTACAGCGAGCTATAACTTTGGCCATTAAAAGCCAGTCATTTCCAGGAGTTATCCCACCCTCTGTGTAGCCTCTGATTTACTAATGGTTTCTAATCTTGTAAAAATGTGTGGAATAAATATTAAATTTCAACACTTCTGTCAATGAAGATTTGCGTCACTTATATAAGACTTTTAAAGTAATTTTGATAGTAGGATAATATAGACACTTACGTGATGTGTTGCCTTCATTATAACACTTATATAAGACTTTTAAAGTAATTTTGATAGTAGGATAATATAGACACTTACGTGATGTGTTGCCTTCATTATAACACTTATCTAAAGACTTTTAAAGTCATTTTGAGAGTAGGCTATTATAGCTCATATAGTCACTTACGTCATGTGTTGCCTTCATTATAACACTTATATAGGACTTTTAAAGTAATTTTGATAGTAGGCTATTGTAGCTCATATAGACACTTACATCATGTGTTGCCTTCATTATAACACTTACAGTTTATAAGACTTTTAAAGTAGTTTTGATAGTAGGCTTATACAACTAATATAGACACATCATGTGTTGCCTTCATTATAACACTTATATAAGACTTTTAAAGTAATTTTGGTAGTAGGCTAATATAACTAATATAGACACTTACGTCACGTGTTGTCTTCATTATAACACTTATATAAGACTTTTAAAGTAATTTTGATAGTAGGATAATATAGACACTTACGTGATGTGTTGCCTTCATTATAACACTTATCTAAAGACTTTTAAAGTCATTTTGAGAGTAGGCTATTTTAGCTCATATAGACACTTACGTCATGTGTTGCCTTCATTATAAAACGTATATAAGACTTTTAAAGTAATTTTGATAGTAGGCTAATACAACTAATATAGACACTTACGTCATGTGTTGCCTTCATTATAACACTTATATAGGACTTTTAAAGTAATTTTGATAGTAGGCTATTGTAGCTCATATGGACACTTACATCATGTGTTGCCTTCATTATAACACTTACAGTTTATAAGACTTTTAAAGTAATTTTGATAGTAGGCTTATACAACTAATATAGACACATCATGTGTTGCCTTCATTATAACACTTATATAAGACTTTTAAAGTAATTTTGGTAGTAGGCTAATATAACTAATATAGACACTTACGTCACGTGTTGTCTTCATTATAACACTTATATAAGACTTTTAAAGTAATTTTGATAGTAGGATAATATAGATACTTATGTGATGTGTTGCCTTCATTATAACACTTATCTAAAGACTTTTAAAGTCATTTTGAGAGTAGGCTATTTTAGCTCATATAGACACTTACGTCATGTGTTGCCTTCATTATAAAACGTATATAAGACTTTTAAAGTAATTTTGATAGTAGGCTAATACAACTAATATAGACACTTACGTCATGTGTTGCCTTCATTATAACACTTATATAGGACTTTTAAAGTAATTTTGATAGTAGGCTATTGTAGCTCATATAGACACTTACATCATGTGTTGCCTTCATTATAACACTTACAGTTTATAAGACTTTTAAAGTAATTTTGATAGTAGGCCAATACAACTACTATAGACACTTACGTCATGTGTTCCCTTCATTATAACACTTATATAAGACATTTAAATTAATTTGGATGGTAGGCTTATATAACTAATATAGACACTTACGTCATGTGTTGCCTTCATTATAACACTTATATAAGACTTTTAAAGTGATTTTGATAGTAGGCTAATACAACTAATATAGAAACATCATGTTTTGCCTTCATTATAACACTTATATAAGACTTTTAAAGTAATTTTGATAGTAGGCTAATATAGACACTTACGTGATGTGTTGCCTTCATTATAACACTCATATAAGACTTTTAAAGTAATTTTGAGAGTAGGCTATTATGGCTCAACTAGACACATCATGTGTTGCCTTCATTATAACACTTATATTAGACTTTTAAAGTAATTTTGGTAGTAGGCTAATACACCTAATATAGACACTTACGTCATGTGTTGCCTTCATTATAACACTTATATAAGACTGTTAAAGTCATTTTGATAGTAGATTTTTAAAGTCATTTTGATAGTAGACTATCATAACTCATATAGACCCTTACGTCATGTGTTGCCTTCATTATAACAATTATATAAGGCTTTTCATTTTTTTTAGCTCCAGACAGATTTTGTTGGGTACTTTTGGTCCAATACGGCTCTTTCAACGTTCTGGGTTGCCAATCTAAGAAAAATAACAACAAAACTGACACAGGACATGATCGGTTAACACTGGTCATGACAAGTTGGTGCCTCAACCAAAGATTTGCAATGAATTAGTTATTTAGGAAAGGAAGAAAAATTGTACATCATTAAAAATGTTTTATATTTTTCTAAAAACAAAACAGTCAAGCTGCAAAAAAGTGTCTGTATGTCAAATAAATGTAACACATAAACCGACAGCTATTGACAGTAACACAATGTTATTTCCAGTGTTGAGCTGTCAATCGTGACGCTTGAATGCAGCACAACGGCTCCCTGAAAATGATGTAGGTCAGCCAGCAGCATGCCAAGTAGCCACACAAACACAAGAAATCTGTTTTTGTTTTTTTGTTGTTTTTTTTTTTTTGCAAGAACTGACAACAGGCAACAGCGACAAAAGGTGAACTCGTCAAGTGTAAGGTTAAAGGACAAAACAGCCAAGGTAACGTTCAAGGCTACAATGCAAATAAATCACTGCTCAAGAAAATTCCCATGACAACGCCATTCATGTTGGGGCAAAGAAAGCCTTGCTATTTGCAGCCCAAATCCTAAATAAATATGGAGTGGTGTTTTCAATTGGTGAGATGTTTTAGAGCATGGTGAGAAGACATTCTAATGTGAGGGCTTGTCTTCAGGGTGTTGCCCTTCACTCTTTCAAGCAGACTGACAGACACACTTTATGCACATTCTCCACCCTCTGAGACTTTCCTTGAAAGATGTTTGTTTTATTCAGACCTGACTTTTTGAAGCCGACCTCATACCCGGGGTGTCCATCAGCATACTCAAAGCCCTGACTTCGCACCTTGATGGGTAAGACCAAACGGTAAATAAAATAAAAAAAAATAAAAAAAGAATATATTACAAAACTGCTGGAAAACTCCTTTAAAGGCCTACTGAAACCCACTACTACCCACAACGCAGTCTGATAGTTTATATATCAATGATGAAAGATTACCACAGCAAACACATGCCAATACGGCCTTTTTAGTTTACTAAATTGCAATTTTAAATTTCCCGGGAGTTTCGTCTTGAAAACGTCTTGTAATGATGACGTGTACGCAAGACGTCACGGGTTTTTAGGAAGTATGAGCGCTGCGCACACACACAGCTAAAAGTCGTCTGCTTTAACCGCATAATTACACAGTATTTTGGACATCTGTGTTGCTGAATCTTTTGCAATTTGTTCAATTAATATTGGAGAAGTCGAAGTAGAAAGATGGAGTTGGGAAGCTTTAGCCTTTAGCCACACAAACACAAGGTGATTCCTTGTTTAAAATTCCTGGGGGTGAAACTTTACTATGGATCAGAGCACGGTCAAACGAACATGAATCACAACGGAATGTCAACCAGCAGGTTTCGGTGAGAAAATTGTGGTTAAAAAGTCGCTTCTTACACGCACATTCACGGTACAAACATACACATATTGTACATATACCTTCACTGTACAAACAAACATACATATACATTTACTGTACAAACATTCATATACACATTCTGTTCATATACAAGTAATAGGGGTGTAACGGTACGTGTATTTGTATTGAACCGTTTCGGTACGGAAGTTTCCGTTCGGTTCGGAGGTGTACCGAACGAATTCTCTTTATTGTACACTCGTTTTACCATATTTGAGTTACTGTCTAGAAGTTTGGGGAAATACATATAGGACGAACATCCAACCACTATTCATAATGCAAAAAAGGTCCATCAGACTGATATATAACGCAGGACCCCAAGAACACACTAATGGATTATTTATAAAAACATTTGATTTAAAACTACCAGATCTCATCCAACTCAAGACTGCCCTAATGATTTATAAAGCAAGTAAAGATTTACTTCCAACAGGGTTACAGAGAAGATTTTTACAAAGAGAAGGGAATTATAATTTAAGAGGAGAACTACTTTTTAAGATCCAATATTGTAGAACAAGGCAGAAACGAATTAGTATAACAATAGCAGGGGTTAAAATATGGAACTGTTTAAAGGATGAAATAAAACACAGCACCAACATAGACCAGTTTAAAAAGCTTTTAAAATCATGTATCATTAGTAAATATAAGAAAGAAGAGCAAACATTGTTTTAGAAAGACAATAATATATAATATGTATATAAATAGAATTTATGATTTCATAATTGTACATATAGGTTATATTAAAATGTATATATTACCACTTTATATGGAATTTAAATACATTGTGTATATATAATATGTGTATATATAATATGTGTATATATATATATATGTATGTATATATATATGTATATATATATATATAAGTGTACAAATGTATATGTTTGATTTAAATGTTAAACTGTGTATATGAGACGTGTGCTACATATATGTTGCTTATATATTGTTTAAAAAAAAAAGTAATATAAGTGAAGCATGTTTTAGATTTTATATATTTTGAACCTTGTTCTTGTTGTGATGGGGTAGGTTTATATAAGCGTTGCTTCAACCTACACCCTTTCGGCTCAATCATTGCTCAAATGAGTGTTTTTTTTTTTCTTCTTTTCTTGTTGTTGTTCTTTGTTTTATGTGAAGATTGCCGAAATAAAATACATTGATTGATAAATTCCACACGGACATATTAAGTAGCGCACCGCACGTTGTGTAAACAATGCACACTGACGAACCATGAATAGATTTACGTGGACCCCGACTTAAACAAGTTGAAAAACTTATTCGGGGATTACCATTTAGTGGTCAATTGTGCGGAATATGTACTGTACTGTGCAATCTACTAATAAAAATTTCAATCAATCAAAATAAAACAACACACGGCATGCTAGCAGCGACCGGGCTACAATAGACTGACCATACCTCCTCTTTTCACGGGATATGGCCTCTTTGCGGGGCTGTCCTGGTGGAGTTTCTTAAATGCCTCAAATGTCCGGCATTTTAAGTTAGGGTAACGTGTATTTTCAATGTACGTTCAGGGTTAAGAAGGGGTTGAAAACAAAACAAAAAATTGTGTACGCAGCAATATTTGTGAGGGAGGGGCAGAGACAGAGAGAGCGAGAGAGTTATGATGGGGCGGTTTAGCTCGGTTGGTAGAGCGGCCGTGTCAGCAACTTGAGGGTTGCAGGTTCGATTCCCGCTTCCGCCATCCTAGTCACTGCCGTTGTGTCCTTGGGCAAGACACTTTACCCACCTGCTCCCAGTGCCACCTACACTGGTTTAAATGTAACTTAGATATTGGGTTTCACTAAGTAAAGCGCTTTGAGTCACTAGAGAAAAATCGCTATATAAATATAATTCACTTCAAACGCGCATACGTCGCCAGGCTCTGCTGTTTACCCATAGATTTATCAGATTTTTATTATCTATAGCAGGGGTTTCAAAAGTGTGCCCCGGAGGCCATTTGCGGCCCACAGCTAATGTTTTGAAGGCCCACGGCGTATTCTAAAAATACTATTAAAGTAAACAAAAACATAAACAAAAGTGAAATAAAAAAGCTTAAAGGCTAAATGTAATTTAGAAAAAGTTGCAACGTTGACTAATAAAACAAAGCTGTTTTTTTTTTCTTTCAAACTGTCATTGCTCAAAACATAATTCTGAATCAAAATCAATGTTATTATAAATTATTGACCGTCCAAGTTTCCGATTACTTCACATCAAATATTCCACTAAGAAAAATATTTTTGCTGGAAGATTTAGCAAATTTGTTGAATAAATAACCCAAAAATTGATGTTTTGTTGTTTTCTTACTGTACCGAAAATGAACCGAACCGTGACCTCTGAACCGAGGTACGTACCGAACCGAAATTGTTGTGTACCGTTACACCCCTAACAAGTACATATCCATATACACTCATGCACATAATCACGTTTCATCAAACATGTATCAACGTTGTTGCCCTAGGGTAAACTGGGTAACACATGGCATATTGACAAAGCTTAACCCATTGTTACTATAACAATCTACATGATTAATATAGGTTGCCTCTCTCTCTTCCCTTCCATCTTTCGGTATTCCTTTTTTTTTTTCTTAATTCCATTAATTTTATTATCTTTCTAGCTGTCATTATGTATACGTATCGTTGCATTTGAACAACTGTATTGTTGATAATAGAGGTAAACTATTGGTTTTGTTCATGATCAATAGCGCTGTTTCTATTGGTATTTGTATTGCTCCAGTTTTTGTGTAAAAATGCTCACTGTTATTACTATATTATTATTTATTTCGCTAACTGCTTACTTGCTATCACTTTTACGATCATATTTGTACATATTGTATGTGATGGTGTTGTTTTATTGTTGTTGTTGTTATTGTTGTATTTGTTGTTGTTTTTGTCTCTCTGTCTAATCCCCCTCTTATCCCCACAATTTCCCCTTCTGTCTTCCTTTTTTTTTTTCTCTTTCTATCCCCTCCTGCTCCGGCCCGGCTGCACCAAATGATAATATAAATACATTTAATAAAGTCAAATTCAAATAAGGCAACAAGAGAAGTATCCTACACTTCTCTTTTGTAAAGTAAATCTGAACAGCCGATATGGGCATCTACATCAACTATATGATTTGCATGAGAAGCTAGATAGGACCAAAAAAAAAAAAAAAAAGTTGCTTCTTCCTGGAGAAAAGCTGAGCTTGTGCCGTCCATAGCTGCCGTCGACTCCCCTGAGACATTGGCGTCAAGACACCCGTGGACAAACCCGTCCGACTATCAGGTACTATTAAACTTACTAAAACATTAGCAAAAAATTGAAAGATAAGGGATTTCCCAGAATTATCCTAGTAAATGTGTCTAAAAACTTCGGAATCCGTCCCAATGCAATTTTTTTTTGGTTTCTAGTCCGTCGCTATCAATATCCTCAAACACAAATCTTTCATCCTCGCTCAAATTAATGGGGAAATTGTCGTTTTCTCGGTCCGAATAGCACTTTTTGTTGGTGCTCCCATTAAAATCAATGTGAATATGTGAGGAGCCATCAACATATGATGTCATCGTCTGCCACTTCCGGTAGAAGCAGGGCTTTTCTCTTAGCACTGAAAGTTGCGAACTTTATTGTGGATGTTCTCTACTAAATCCTTTCAGCAAAAATATGGCAATATCGCAAAATGATCAAGTATGACACATAGAATGGACCTGCTATCCCCGTTTAAATAAGAAAATCTCATTTCAGTAGGCCTTTAAGGATAAATCATTGCATTGGTTGGCCCCCAAAAAAGAAATTTACCTTGCAGCCTCTCTGCAAGAATGCTGCATACTAATTTTAACCTTTACAGTTGAGCTGATCCGTGCAAATGCTCAGTACACGTCTGCTTTTATTACTTCATCTGTGTTTAGGCAGCTGGTGTCGGGCATGTGCACAAGTTTCCCCCCTTCTCCCAAAACTCATTTCGTCACCCTTTCTTTTCATTTTACGATGCACTGAACTGTATCCATCACTCGCTAATGACCTCAAACTTACTCAACTCGTGAGGGCTTTATTTTACCGCCGCCCCTACGAGCCCTATTCTCATTTGAATATCTCGCAATAAAGCAGTTGTGCTTTTTCTCCATTCATAATTTATATACTCCATTTTATTAATTCTAGCAGCCCATTCGGTGTGAGGCCAAGCCTCGCTCTTGGGTCGAGTATTGCCCGGGTTCTCAGCGGGGAAACTACTTATTGATACATTTTTCACATTTTTAATTAAGTATCATTTTAGCAAAATCTAATATGCTCCCCCTGGTACACACATTTTTGTTTCCTCCCATGACATCCAGACATCAGATCATGTATTCTAAGAATGTCGACCCCTTATTTCCCCATGTGCTTGAAGGGGAACTGCATTTTATTTTTTTATTTTGTGTATCGTTCACAGTCAATATAAAAAAACATGGCGACGGCTGTATTTTTTAATATTTTTTTTGTATTCCAAAAGGTGAAGAAATGCAATCAAAATTCAGCTTACAATGGAGCCTATAGAACAGGCCTGGGCATCTATTTTAACTCGGGGGCCAAATGTAGAGAAAAAAATGTGTCTGGGGGCCGGCATATCTGATTTGTAGGAACACTAATACAAAAACTCACAATAATGTCTGATTGAATGCTAAAAAAGTTAAGAGAGATCGTCAAAAAACAGACTGGAATCTCAAGTTTTTTACTGAATTTAACTCGGGGGGCCAAAAATTTACAGAAAAAAATGCAGGGTTTCCCACACATTCATATATTTGTGGCGGCCCGCCACGAAAGAATTACGGCCGCCACAAATTAAAAAAAATAAAAATAAATAAATAATAAATAAAAAAACATTTTTATTTTTTTTTCGGCTTTTGACTCGCTTGACCGCTCATAAAGGCAATGGGACTCTGTCTGTGAATGGAGCTTGTAGTTACATATTGTATAAATATGTATATAAATATGTACATAAAGTGCTGTAATTAGAATCCAACTCCGCGTTCTTCTTGGTCATCGCCGGAAAACACTGAAATTTAAATGAGGGCCGGCATGTCTGATTTTTAGGAACACTAATACAAAAACTCACAATAATGTCTGATTGAAAGCTAAAAACGTTATGACAGACCGTCTTAAAAAACAGACTGGAATTTTTTAATTTTTTACTGAATTTAACTCGGGGGCCAAACATTTACAGAAAACAATGGAGCTGGGGGCAGGCATATCTGATTTTTAGGAACACTAATACAAAAACTCACAATAATGTCTGATTGAATGCTAAAAAAATTATGAGAGACAATCTTAAAAAACAGACTGTAATTTAATTATTTTTACTGAATTTAACTCGGGGGCCAAAAATGTACAGAAGAAAATGTAGCTGGGGGCCGGCATATCTGATTTTTAGGAACACTCACAAAAAAAATTCACAAATGTTTGACAGAATGCTAAAAAAAAGTTATGAGAGACTGTCTTAAAAGAACAGACTGGAATTTTAAGCTTTTTACTGAATTTAACTCAGGGGCCAAAAATTTACAGAAAAAAATGTAGCCTGGGGCCGGCATATATGATTTTTAGGAACACTAATACAAAAACTCACGATAATGTCTGATTGAATGCTAAAAAAATGTATGAGAGACCGTCTTAAAAAAACAGACTGGAATTTTAAGTTTTTTATTTAATTTAACTCGGGGGCCAAAATATTACAGAAAAAAATGTAGCCGGGGGCCGGCATATCTGATTTTTAGGAACACTAATATAAAAACTCATATTAATGTCTGATTGAATGCTAAACAAGTTATGAGAGACCGTCTTAAAAAAACGGACTGGAATTTTACGTTTTTTACTGAATTTTACTCGGGGGCCCAAAATTTACAGAAAAAAATGTAGCAGAGAGGTAGCAGCATGGGTAACGTTAGCTGTGGTGCGAGGGGTAATACGAGAAAAAGAAGGCGCAAATATGGTAACAAATGAAGGAAGAATTAATTTCCAAGAAAAACCGCTTGAAGCCAAACCACCGTCTGGCGGTGGTTTGGCTTCAAGTGGGAATACGTCGAACAGAAAACCGTAATTTGTCAAGTGTGGGGCAAAAGTGTTGCTACCAAAAGTAGCATTATTGCTAATACGTAGCATCATTTGAAAAAACACCTGCTAGAGAATGAAGAGTGTTTACTCCGCATGTCAACATCTCCATTCGGTGCCACACCAATTAAATGCCGAGGCAACCATTTCCACATCAACACCATATGAAAAAAATAGTGAACAACATAAGGAGATAATGTCCGCAGTAATCTACCACATAGCGATTTGATTTCCTACTATGCAGCTCATTTTTATTTGACACTTATTGAAATATATTGTGTGACATCATGCACAAAAGTGCACTTTATTTGTTTTAAACTATTGTAGTGGTGTTCTGAAGAAAAAGTGCACTTTAATTTAGTGTTGTTTTGATATGTCATCTTAGTGACATCCTGCACAAAAGTGTACTTATAGCTTGTTTTAAAATGTCTCAGACAATCTTGCCCCTTCTGTTTTGAAATGACATGAATGTCTGTGCCACTGCTTAATAACTGTTTAATAAATACAGTTTTGGTCAATTGACTTAGTTGTGATTTCCCTCTCTGCATGAAAGTTTAAAATGAGCATATATTAATGCAGTATAAACAAGAATGTTTTAATGTAGACACATAGAATCATCATACTGGTGTGATTATATGAATCAAGTGTTCATTCAAGGCTAAGGCTAAATATATGGACTAAAAATATCGAGATATTGAAATAAAGTCATATCGCCCTAATTCCAGTCACAAAATGTAAATGGAGTATTGTTTGCACTTTTTGGGATGTTTTTTTTGGGGTCGGGGGGGTTTACGGGTGCGATAGAGGACATATATTACAATAATATCGTACCATGGTCTTTATTCCGTTATAATATCGTAGTGTGAGATGTTGATATTGTTACATCCCTATTATTAATCTAAAACATGTGTATGCAGTATAATGTAGCGACTATCAATTAATGGTATTGATTTTTGGGACAGTTGATATCAAAATAGAAACTTGCACACACAGATGTCCATGCAAGAGCCTCGGATTTGTCACGGCTTCACAAACATTTGGGCTAAACAAAACTTCAAACATCGCACATAATATAAGGTCGGTTATAATAAGTGAATTAGAGTTTCATCCAGGCAGAATGGTGGGACAGGATTTAGTGCATGTGCCTCACAGTTCGAAGGTCCTGGGTTCGAACCCCGCGCTCGGGTCTTTCTGTGTGGAGTTTGCATGTCCTCCCCGTGACCGCGAAGGGTTCGGTCCAGGTACTCCGGCTTCCTCCCACCTCCAAAGACATGCACCCGGGAATAGGTTGATTGGCAACACTAAGTAGGCCCTAATGCAGGCGTGCCCATTACGTCGATCGCGAGCTACCAGTCGACCGCGGGGGGTGTGTCAGTCGATCTCCAGCCAGGCTTTTAAAAAATATAGACCTAAAAATTAGTGATCATCAATCTTCACCAAGACGTCACTTAAATGACATTCACGGTACCGGAGGGTCTTGTGAGATGACGCTGGCTGCTGCAAGATCATTATTATTAAAAATGACCGAGAGGAAGGCGAGAAACACTTTTTATTTCAACAGGCTCTCGCGCCGTACCTTCCGTCAAAACTCTAAAGGCCGACTGCACATTTCCTATCTTCACAATAAAAGCCCTGCTTGATGCTGCCTGCGCTAACTAAATACAGAGTCTCGGAAAACTGGCGTGCACAAGCGATCCCTCAGAAAGCTGGCGTGCACATCACTTGTGCACGCCAGCTTTTCCGAGACTCTTATTTTGTTAGCGCAGGCAGCATGAAGCAGGGCTTTTATTGTGAAGATAGGAAATGTGCAGTCGGCCTTTAGAGTTTTGACGGAAGGGACGGCGCGAAAGTCTGTTGAAATAAAAAGTGTTTCTCGCCTTCCTCTCTGTCATTTTTTCATAATAATGAACTGCATTATCTCACAAGACCCTCGGGTGCCGTGAATGTCAATCAAGCAAGCTACGGAATTTGCCGCCAATTTTTTTCTTGTAAAGTGTATGGAAGCTGGATGAATTAGATGCCAAAAACCAACAACTTTCATGTGGTATTGTACAGAAAGGACAACTTTTTTTCTCCTCCATTTGAAAATGTGCGCGTTATCATCATTACTGTCTGATTCCAATCAATGCAAGTCATCAGAATCAGGTAATACACCAACTTATATTCTTGTCTTCGTGAAAGAAAGACGTCTATATGTGTTACACATGCTTGTATTATCATTAAACACATTTAAATTGTTTACAAAAATGTCTCTTTCATAAATAAATAAATATAAATGATATATATAAATGAGGTAGATCCCCTCGAGTTGGTCAATTGAAAAGTAGCTCGCCTGCAGAAAAAGTGTGGGCACCCCTGCCCTAATGTGTGAATGTGAGTGGGAATGTTGCAGCTGAGATAGGCTCCAGAAAGGGACAAGCGGTAGAAAATGGATGGTTTCATCTACAGATCACTGTTCACTCAAGACTGGAAGAAGAAATTACATCACCATGGCGACAAACGCTCAAAACTTTTTATGGATTTCAATGACATTGACAAGTGTTATTAAAATTCTGTGTTTCATTATTTCGCACAGTAATTCAAACCCCATTTCCATATGAGTTGGGAAATTGTGTTAGATGTAAATATAAACGGAATACAATGATTTGCAAATCATTTTCAACCCATATTCAGTTGAATATGCTACAAAGACAACATATTTCATGTTCAAACTGATAAACATTTTTTTTTTTGCAAATAATCATTAAGTTTAGAATTTGATGCCAGCAACACGTGACAAAGTAGTTGTGAATAGGTGGCAATAAATATTGATAAAGTTGAGGAATGCTTCCCAAACACTTATTTGGAACATCCCACAGGTGTGCAGGCTAATTGGGAACAGGTGGGTGCCATGATTGGGTATAAAAACAGCTACCAGAAAAAATGCTCAGTCTTTCACAAGAAAGGATGGGGCGAGGTACACCCCTTTGTCCACAACAGCGTGAGCCATCAGTCAAACAGTTTAAGAACAACGTTTCTCAAAGTGCAATTGCAAGAAATTTAGGGATTTCAACATCTACGGTTCATAACATCATCAAAAGGTTCAGAGAATCTGGAGAAATCACACAACGTAAGCGGCATGGACGGAAACCAACATTGAATGACCGTGATATTTGATCCCTCAGTCGGCAAAAACAGACATCAATCTCTAAGGATATCACCACATGGGCTCAGGAACACTTCAGAAAAACACTGTTACTAAATACAGTTTGTCGATACATCTGTAAGTGTAAGTTAAAGCTCTACCGTGCAAAGCGAAAGACATTTATCAACAACATCCAGAATTGCCGCCGGCTTCTCTGGGCCTGATATCATCTAAGATGGACTGATGCAAAGTGGAAAAGTGTTCTGTGGTCTGACGAGTCCACATTTCAAATTGTTTTTGGAAATATTTGACATCCTGTCATCCGGACCAAAGGGGAAGCGAACCATTCCGACTGTTATCGACGCAAAGTTCAAAAGCCATCATCTGTGATGGTATGGGGGTGTATTAGTGCCCAAGGCATGGGTAACTTACACATAGGTGAAGGCACTATTAATACTTAAAGGTACATACAGGTTTTGGAACAACATATGCTGCCATCTAAGCTCCATCATTTTCATGGACGCCCTTGCTTATTTTGGCAAGACAATGCCAAGCCACATTAAGTACGTGTTACAAAAGCGTGGCTTTGTAAAAAATAGAGTGCGGGTACATTCCTGGCCCGCCTGCAGTCCAGACCTGTCTCCCATCAAAAATGTGTGAAGCATTATGAAGCGTAAAGTACGACAGCGGAGACCTCGGACTGTTGAACGACTGAAGCTCTACATAAAACAAGAATGGGAAAGAATTCCACTTTCAGATCTCCAACAATTACTTTCCTCAGTTCCCAAACGTTTACTGAGTGTTCTTAAAAGAAAAGGTGATGTAACACAGTGGTGAACATGCCCTTTCCCAACTACTTTGGCACGTGTTGCAGCCATGAAATCCTAAGTTAATTATTATTTGCAAAAAAAAAATAAAGTTTATGAGTTTGAACATCAAATATCTTGTCTTTCTAGTGCATTCAACTAAATATGGGTTGAAAAGGATTTGCAAGTCATTGTATTCCGTTTGTATTTACATCCAAAACAATTTCCCAACAGGTTGGTTGGGAGAATAAAAATAGGACAAATGTGCGTACCTCCAAGGGCGTGAAAAAAAAAAAAGTAATCAATGGCATGTGTCAGTTTTCACCAAACATAGGCGGATATATTGCTGATCCAGTTGTAACCCATTAGATCTGTGAGGCGAGATTAAACGGGACACCATCAAAATCCAATGACTTCACTCAGCAATTTTGTCGGAGAGACAAGCTCCGCCATTATAAGTGGGGTGTGCGGGAGGGGTAACCACTGCACCGTCCCGCAGCTTGAGGCCATACTTCACCTCTGGCCTGAGATTGATGTAAGAGCCAAGCGACAGCAACACTTAGCTGACACCATTGAACAGAACTGTCAGCTGTTTTAATGGGGTTTCAAAAGTGTGTAAAAGGCCAAAAGAGGTGTCCAAACGCTGACTAAGCTCTTGCCTCAGACCACCTCAGAAAACCAGTAATGGCTACTAAAATGTTTAATGTGCTTTTTTGGAGAAAAACTCCCAACACTGAGGTTTGCTTCTTCGTGTGGGCATTTGCATTTTTCCATTTTTCTGACGACTCGTCTGGTTTTCTAGCCAAAACAAGCGAGGGAAGTAACAGTCAAGGAGCACCTGGGCCAAATGGACATGCACGACACACACATGCCAATAATATCCAATGGTTTCCTCTCCTTCGGCACAACTAAATCAAGGTGCTGACTAATGTTTTTATATCAGCTTTTTTTTTTCAGGCCACCCGTCCTTTCATACAGACCTCATATTTTAATTTCTATTTACTCGACGCTAACTGGAATCCCCGGGTGGATTCTCCAGCCACAGGGCGAAGAACAACGTCCGCCCCGTGGAACGCCATTTGCTGAAGTGGCCGCCCTCTGAAAACAGTATGTGGACGGAAACACAAATCCACAACGGAGGCTTTGGCATTGGGGTTCATTTTGTGTTAATGCCTCCCAGAGAAATATGGAAAACCGATATGGAAAAGAAGCCTAACCTTTAAAGGTCAACGTAATTCAGGAGTTCTATATAATACATGTAACACTCCAGACATCTCAATGAAGGTAAAAAGAAATTGCATAATGACCTCTGCGTCACACACAGTAAATACACTATATTGCCAAAAGTATTTGGCCACCTGCCTTGACTCACATATGAACTTGAAGTGCCATCCTATTCCTAACCCATAGGGTTGAATATGATGTTGGGTGTAACGGCACGTCTATTTGTATTGAACCGTTTCGGTACGGGGGTTTCGGTTCGGCACGCGGGCCTACCGAACGAGTTTGGAAGCAGAAGTCTTCACAAGCTGCTCTGCTTTCTGCCTCTGTGGCTCTGTCTCAGCAGCAAACATTGTCCCGTCCACACAACCATCTGATTGGTTACATACAAAGCCAATCCGCAGTGTGTATTCAGATGGATGTAACAGCCAATCAGCAGTGCGTATTCAGACTTCAGAACGATTTGGTCAATGCTTTAGCGTCGAGCAGAGATATTCGTTTAGCAGGGGAGCAGCGCACTCTACCCAATTTATACTAAACACTTCCCAGTCACAACTATTACTAACATCACTATGAGCCTGTTGACATTCTAAAACTTAAACTGCAGCTCAGCTAGCTCACAGTATAGGCTTGAGGTGAGGGCTAATTAGCTTTTAGCGTAACGTTAGCTCATTTTGCTATGTGTGTGTGTGTGTGTGTGTGTGTGTGTGTGTGCGTGCGTGCGTGTGATTTAGGGGCAGCAAAACCCTGTCTGTCTGTTATTTCATTGAACTCCATTGTGTTTAGGGATGAATAGTCTCTCCTATTGCAATTGTATTATTTTTTCAGCTATAGTTACATTAATCATTAGTAATGTAGCAGGCTGGTTTTGAATAGCAGGGTCCCTGCTATCACATGTTGATAAAAATACTACATTTACATAATAAAAGTCAACTACAGGCTTCCCAAATGCTGTAATAAATTAAGCATGATGAGTTGAGATTAAACAGTTTCACTGGAAAATGTTTAATGTTGCACTTTTTTTATGTAGAAGAAAGGTTTTTTAATTTTATTTAATCAAAGCAACAACTTGAGGCAGTTTAATGTGGATTAACGTGGGCAGAATTATTATAGTGTTCCCAATGTCAAAAGGATAAAGCCATTGTTTACAAATTAACCGAACCGTGACCTCTAAACCGAGGTACATAGCGAACCGAAATTGTTGTAGATGTCGGTACATCTTTTGCAGCTAGTACAGCTTCAACTCTTCTAGGAAGGCTGTCCACAAGGTTGCGGAGTGTATTTATAAGAATTTTCCACCATTCTTCAGAAAGCGCATAACCTTCATACAACAAAACTGATCATTGTATGCCGTACAAACCAGGCTTACACCAACTCTTTGTCATCTGTCATATCGACAGAAACCGTTCTCTTTCTCTCTCACTTGCACTAACTTACCGCGCTTACCGCACTTCACCAGTGACGCATTTACTGCCACACAAAAAGTTGGATAACTCCAACACCACAGAAAGTGTCAATTCCAGATCGTTACACTATGACTCCCCAAACAGATGAGCCTATTCTACTGTCCTTTATTACGAAGGTTAATTTGTCGTATGAATATTAATCATGGAATTACAGAAATGATAATAAAAAGATATATTAAGCGGAACTAATGTGATCTCTGAAAGGGGTACACATTATTTCCAAAGCTGGACCCCCACCTGGACATAAATCACTATAGCACACAGGTCATGAAAAACAAGATTGCATTAGCTATATTCATTTAAGTGGGCCAAATAAGTTATATTACAAAACAATGTCATGAAAATGACTGACCTAATTTGATTATTAAAATTTTAGGAATGTTGGCAATCTGGGAAAACCCTGATTTGGGTAAACACATGGGATGCTCACTTTATCCACAATACCTGTATGTACGTAATGGACAAGTCAAAAGGAAAGCAGATTTTTCTATGATTTTATGTGCATTCCTACCAATTTCCCATTTCAGAGCTTAAAATCATTTCAGAATATGATGGTAACGCTGACTAGCATTAACTCAAAAGTTATTACCATCGTTGCCATAATTGACAAGTTTACAATTGAAATGTAATGTCTAAGAATGTTGTCCAGAATTTCCTTGGATCGTTGTAACCAAGTAACGCACTACCGTTCCTAAAACATCCAAACGCACGTATATTAAAATCATTGCATTGTGTCAGAACTAGGGCTGGGCGATATATCGATATACTCCATATATCCCGGGTTTGTCTCTGTGCGATATAGAAAATGACTATATCGTGATATTCGAGTATATGTTCTCACACAGTTGCTTTTAGCTGCGGGCATTACTCTACGTGCGTTTCCCACTCTTTCTTGTCTCCTCTTCTCACAGAGACATTAACAAGCGCACCTTCTCACACACGTCACACGCCCTCCCCGAGCAGAGAGGTAGCTACATGGGTAATATTAGCTGTGATGCTAACGGTGCGTTGCGAGTGGTAATACGTGAAAGAGAAGGTGTGAATCTGGTAACAAATGGAGGAAGAATGAATTCCCAGGGAAAACAGCACAGGGTCCATTCGTCTGGCGGTGGTTTGGCTTCAAGCGAGAATATGTTGAACAATTATGAGGCAAAAGCGTTGCTACAAAAAGTAGCAGCACTGCTAACGTAGCATCATTTAAAGTCACCCGCTAGATCAGGGGTCGTTTTTGGCTGAGAGAGCCATGAAAGCCAAATATTTTAAAATGGAGCCATATAATATTTTTTTAACACTGAATACAACTAAATGTGTGCATTTTTAAGCAAGACCAACATTTTTTGGGTAATTTAAGTCTCATATTATTTTTTAATAACATTATTATTCTGAAGCTAACCAAAAATAAATAAAACACTTCTTTAGTATGTGAGTGTGAATGTTGTCTGTCTGTCTGTGATGACCCTGTGATGAGGTGGTGACTTGTCCAGGGTGTATCCCGCCTTCCGTCCAAATGCAGCTAAGATAGGCTCCAGCGACCTCCCATCCCCGAACGGGAAAAGCGGTAGGAAATGGATGGATGGATGGACCATTAATGCGACTTCTTGAACAGGCGCGGTAGAAAAAACAATGGATGAATTAAAATGCATGACAATTTTTTGTATTTTCAACTCTATTTTTAAGACCGTGATTACCAGCGGAATTATTCATTATTTATCGTGTTAAGCAATGTCGCCTTAGATTTATCTTGGAGCCAGATTCAGTCATCATAAGAGCCGCATCTGGCTCGAGAGCCATAGGTTCTCTACCCCTGCGCTAGAGAATGAAGAGTGCTTGAAACTGCATATCAACATATCCGTTCGGTGCCACACCAACAAAATGCCGAAGCAGCAATTTACAGATCAACACCATATCAAAAAAAATCAACAACAGAAGGCGATAACATCCGCAGGAACCTACCACAGAACGAAGGACATATATACAATGTTTGATTTCCTTATTATGGAGCTCATTTTTATTTGACAGTTTTTGAAATATTTTGTGTGACATCATGCACAAAAGTGCACTTTATTTGTTTTTAACTATTGTAGTGGTGTTCTGTACAAAGAGTGCACTTTAATTTAGTGTTGTTTTGATTTGTCACCTTAGTGACATCATGCACAAAAATGCACTAATAGCTTGTTTTAAAATGTCTCTAACAGTCTTGCTCTTTCTGTTTTGGATATGACATGAATGTTTGTGCCACTGCTTAATAACTGTTTAATAAATACAGTTTCGCAAAATTGACTTAGTTAGGATTTCCCTCTCCGCATGAAAGTTTAAAATAAGCATATATTAATGTAGTAGGAACAAGAATGTTTTAATGAAGACACATACAATCGTCATTCTGCTGTGATTATATACATTGAGTGTTCATTCAAGGCTAAGGCAAAATATCGCAATATATATCGTGTATCGTGACATGGGCCAAAAGTATCGAGATATTCATAAAAGGCCATATAGCCCAGCCCTTGTCAGAACGTCAATACAACATCACACAGTTAGGAGTAGCCAGATATATTTTCAAAGGTTTCTACAGAATCAGTGATTCTGCACTATAAAGAACAGATTACGATCGTAAAATAAGCAAAATCAGACATCTCTGTATAAGCATGAAGAATTACAAAATATATGGTTATTTAGTTTTTTTATTCCTGCTCTTACTACTGTTTTTGCTTGGTGTATGTTATTTGTTTAAGACGTGTATCACCCAGAATTTGGTTGGCAGAAAAGTGTGGTGCATTTGTTATACTGTAGATGGATCTCTTTTGTACTGAGAAATTGACTAATATGCAGAAATATTGCAAACATTGAAACCAGTGAAGTTGGCACGTGGTCTGACGAGTCCACATTTCAACTTGTTTTTGGAAACTGTGGACGTCCTCCGGAACAAAGAGGAAAAGAACCATCTGGATCGTTATAGGCGCAGAGATCAAAAGCCAGGATCTGTGATGGTATGGGGATGTATTAGTGCCCAATGCATGGGCAACTTACACATATGTGAAGGCACCATTAATGTTGAAAGGTATGTTTGTACATACAGGTTTTGGAGCAACATATGTTGCCATCCAAGCAACGTTTTCATGGACGCCCCTGCTTATTTCAGCAAGACAATGCCAAGCCACATATTACAACAGCGTGGCTTCATAGTATAAGAGTGGTGAGGGTACTAGACTGGCCAGGACTGTCTCCCGTTGAAAATGTGTGGCGCATTATGAAGCCTAAAACACCACAACGGAGACCCCGGACTGCTGGACAACTTAAGCTGTACATCAAGCAAGAATGGGAAATAATTCCACCTGAAAAACTTCAAAAATGTGTCCCCTTAGTTCCTAAGCGTTTACAGAGTGTTGTTAAAAGGAAAAGCCATGTAACACAGTGGTAAAAATGCCCCTGTGCCAACTTGTTTGCATGGGGTTGCTGCCGTTTAAGACTAAGTTAATGATTTTTTTGCAAAAAAAATTAAGTTTCTCAGTTCGAACAATAATTTTCTCATCGTTACAGTCTATTCAATTGAATATCAGTTAAAAAGGATTTGCAAGTCATTGGATTCTGTTTTTAATTTATGAATTACACAACGTGCCAACTTCACTGGTTTTGGGTTATGTAAATAAAATACCTTTTTGAGAAAGTTGTCCTCTAAACAAGCCGATAAAACATTACTACATTTAATAACTAAATACCATAGGTTCAAGGGTTTCAGGTGTTGACTTGTCGATTATCAGAAAAGTTGTTAGTGGCAGTTTTAGTGCACACTACGGTTAGAAGAGTGCACTGATCACTAAAATAATTAGTCATTATCAAATTAGTCGCGAATGGCATCTTCCGTGTACACTAAGGTTATTGCATGGTTCTTTTTCTAATCAGATTTTTAATAGCACTCGCTAATGGGAAGTTTTGACAGGTTTGCAGAGGAGACATACTGTAAGAAACCAGCACTCATATTAGATATAAAGAAACAGGGGATGGTTGGGGTGGCTGAACAGACTGAAGAAGAATTCGCACTGGAACTCGAGTAAATGCTCGAATATCAGAGCAAATTTGTGCAGAATCATTGACAATGAGAGTCATTTTTATTCTTAAAATATTTTTTAACAAGGGACTCCAGCAAAGGGGTGGTGCTTCAGCAATGGTTAGTATTACTACTACTATCTTCATAACTAATTATTTACTTTTTAAATACTTAATACTATAATTTTGTTGTTATAATAATTTATTGTTATTTGTAGTTCTGTTGTATTTGTAAAAAAAAAAAGCCAATACCGTTTTAAAAAAAAACCAGTACCAATATACATCAAAATACCAAATATCAGTGCCAATAATCGGTCCGTCTGAAATGGAAATGAAGAATGTCAGCTTTAAGGCTAGTTTTAAATACTTGATTAAAATAAAAAACGATAAATCAAAAGTTAATACAATTGTTATAATATTTGTTATTATTATATACATGTTTATATTTGCTCATACCTTATGTTCTGCACTACCAGATCCCTTCCATTGAGTATATATGAGTTCCAAACATCCTTAAGCTTTTTTTTTTGTTAGTTTTTACCCAGTTGGTACTTATCTGGTCAATAGGTGTATTGCAGGGCAATTTCATTGGCGGCCAGGGGCCAAATCCGGACTTACCAGCCCTCGAGTTCAATTCAAAAACATTTTTGCAGCAACTAGAATGCTTGGGCTACTGTAAACACATTGGCAGATCCTTGCATTGACATTTTAACCTTACTAGCAGACATAGAACACTGAGGTCCAAACTTGTGATATACCTAACTGAGGCGTTCCTCAAGGCATCGTTTTAAGTCTTCTCCTTTTATGCCATTACACATTACCAAAAAGGAAAGGTTTCCCTTGACAAATTCCAAAAATTCCCAGATTTCCCAGAATTCCAGGTGTTCCTGGACTTTTTTCCCCATTCAAAATGAATTGGCCGTTTTTCAAACTTCCACCATTTCGACATTTTTCAACTTATTTAAATCATTCCACCTTCAACACATTCCACCATTCTGGAACTTCAAACTATAATTTTTCCAAGTTCATAAAAATTCCAGGATTTTCCAGAATTCCTGCTTTACCAAAGCCTTATTTCTATCCTTTTTTCTGGCGACAACTCCTTCCACATTTTTCAACATATTTCAACCGTTCCACCATCAAAACATTCCTCTTAATCAGGACAAAAAAACAAAGTTGTTTTTTGAACTGGAAACATTATTCGCTTTTCCCGAAATTCCAGGAAATTTGTGTAACCAAGGTGTTGCCGTAGCTCGTTTACTTCAGATGCAGTCAGCAGTCATTTGTTCAACTTCTTCAGTTATACTCGTGGTCTTCCTCAAGGTTCCGTTTTAGGTCCTCTGTTTTTCATCATTTGGGTTATTCAACTGGTGGCTCTACTCACATTTTTGCAGCAACTAGATTGCTTGGGCTACTGTAAACACATTGGCAGATCCTTGCATTGACATTTTAACCTTGCTAGCAGACATAGAACACTGAGGTCCAAACTTGTGATATACCTAACTGAGGCGTTCCTCAAGGTATCCTTTTAAGTCTTCTCCTTTTATGCAGTTACACATTACCAAAAAGGAAAGTTTTCCCTTGACAAATTCCAAAAATTCCCAGATTTCCCAGAATTTCAGGTATTCCGGGACACTTTTCCCATTCAAAATTAATTGGCCAATTTTCAAATTTCCACCATTTCCACATCTTTCAACCTATTCAAACCATTCCACCTTCAACACATTCCATCATTCTGTAAATTCAAACTATAATTTTTCCAAGTTCACAAAAATTCCAGGATTTTCCAGAATTCCTGCTTTACCAAAGCCTTATTTCTACCCTATTTTCTGGCGACTACTCCTTCCACATTTTTCAACGCATTTCAACCCTTCCACCATCAAAGCATTCCTCTTAATCAGGCCAAAAAACAGAGTTGTTTTTTGAACTGGAAAAATGATTCTGTTTTCCCGAAATTCCAGAAGATTTGTGTAACCAAGGTGTTGCTGTAGCTTGTTTACTACAGATGCAGTCAGCAGTCATTTGTTCAACTTCTACAGTTATACTTGTGGTGTTCCTCAAGGTTCCGTTTTAGGTCCTCT